>NC_056757.1:6730000-7030000 GCF_018687715.1 Carya illinoinensis
TCCATTAGTGTTATATGTTATTATAGATTAGTATTACAATATTACATGTTATTATGCGTTTTAGTGTTTATACATTATTATTACATGTTATTATATTTATATTTATATGATTCATATATAGAAAAACACATATTTTGATAAAATATGTATAATATCAAAGTGAAGTTGGATTCACCAACTCCTCAGCATCCTACTCTAACTCCGACTTCCTAGTAGAAAATAACTCCTACTCCGACTCTGACTTGGAGAGCGAAGCCGGAGCAGAGTCAGGGTTGGAGTCGGATTTTCATATTTTTGCTTAGCCCTATTAGAAATGGTAATAGAAAATGATTTGTAGAATTTTAGGGTGTACAAACCTCTCAAAAATCTTTTTAAAAAAGGTAAGCAAATTTGAAATTTATATGAAAAAATATTTTTTTTAATAGTAGACTTTACTTTTTTTTTTTTTTTTTTAAAGAAGTGCCCGACGATAGCACACTTTATAATTTTATTTAACATTACTCATTAGTTATTAAATATTTGATGTTATTTTGTAAGTTTATTTGGATACCCCTAAATGTTATATGACAAACTTTCTATGTCTAATTTTATTTAAATTTGCATGCTTTAAATGTATAATAAAATATAAATACATGCCACTAGTGGTCGTAGATAAATAAGACTACTCAACAAGTTGCTTAAGATTGATCTGTCGAGGACTACAAAGCTGTTCAAGTATGGGTATATCAGATATTATTGTGGAAAGTGACTATTTGATGTTGGTGGAGTCTCTTCAGTAGAATAACATTCCATTATGGCAGTGTTGTATGCAGAGGTTTCACGCCTTAAGACTTGCTTTCTAACATGTTGTTTTACTCATGTTTGTCGAGAGGAGAATAGGGTTGCTCATATGTTAGCTAGGCATGCATGGCTTGTTGATAACATTGAAATGTGGTCGGATGTTATTCCAAATTTTCGTTTCCAAACCATTTGGTTTGATAATTATCTGTAATTGTTTATCTCATATGAATAAAATTCTTGTTTCCTATTTTTTTTTTTTAAAAAAGATTAATTTGTCAAATTTGAATTGAGCTCCCAAGATTTTAAATTTAATTATTAAATAATATAACTCAGGCTAAACTTATATAAGTTCATATAACTTTGAATAATTTCATATTTATTATTTTTAATATTATGTCTATATTAATAATTAAAACATGATTTTGAAGATATTAGAAGAAATCATATTTCTAATACTAAGCATAACACTTGAATCCTTATGAATATAATCATTAATATGTGGTATCTATAAATATATTAAGATATTGGCAAAAAGTCATAGTTTGTTTATTAATGTTTGTAAATAAAATTATAAAATACAAAATAATAACCTATTTTACCAAAACAAAGCAGCTTGTGAACAAATTTGAACTCACTCAAATATTTTATGTCATAAAATACAACTCGATAAAAAGTTCAATCTCGAGTCGTGTTAAGGATAAAAGTGAAACGGATAAGATTTGACAACCCGATACTCCGAAATGCGGTTTGTTTATATCGATAAATTGTAGGTGCTATATAATGGTGATGCTTAGGAAATAAGATATACGAGGGTTATGTGAATAATATTAAAATATTAGAGTAGTGAAATAGTTTGAATTAAATATTTATTAAATTTTGAAAAATAAGAAAAAAAATTGATTAAAAGATATTATAAAGTTAAAATTAATATTATTAGGATCTAATTTTGTAATATTATTTTTATTTTGAGATTTGAAAAAATTTATTTGTTTTTTGTTTTTTATTTGAAATTTTGGGAAAATTATAATAATTAGTTTGAAAATCTTTTAATGATTAGTTTAAGAGGTTGTTTAGATTGTAAGATGCGATGATATATTTTTAGATAAAAATTGAATAAAATATTGTTAGAATATTATTTTTTAATATTATAATTATTTTGAGACTTAAAAAAGTTGAATTGAAATTTAAAAAAGTTAAATTGTTTATTATATTTTGTGTGAGAATTTTAAAAAATTGTAATGATGAAATGAAATGAAATAAGATGAGTTAAAAGTATTTTTCAATTCAAAGAGATAAGCGCTTGTGTTTACATAATATTTAAAAAAAAAAAAAATGAAGTGATAAAATAAAATAAAAAATTGTTTCCAAATATTTCTTAAGACAACTAGTAATCTAGAAGGCTTAATGATAAATTAAACGTAAGGGTCCTAGACGGTGAGGCTTTAGACCCTCTTGCCCCCAACCTCAACGCCCCAAACACAGCGGTACAACCCCAAGGCCCCATCCATATCGCTTGGCAGAGGGATTTGCGTATCTTCCTTTTTTTATGGGTTTTACTTTTCCTCCCGTCGGCCCCATGCGTCAACCCTTTCGACCAAATAAAAGTCGTTTGGGCTCTCCTTTCCTTCCACCCTAGTCATCATTTTACCATGTTTGCCGGATTCTTCGTATGTTTTACAGCCATTTGATGTTTAGAATATTTCACTGTATTTATATATAGTAATAAAATAATTTGACTTAAAATGATTTATTAGATTTTGATAAAAAAAAAAATTGAATAAAAATATTATAATTTTAAAAATTTGTTAAATATAATTTATTTAAAACTTGAAAAAATAGTTTTTTTATATATATATTTTTTGAGAGTTTTTAAAAATTGTAATGATTATATAAAAATTTGAAATTAAAAATATTTTATATTTAAGTTATATTTTTTTATAAAAATGCTTACTAGGGGTGGCACTATGTTATACGACCCCGTTAACCTAATACGAATACGACACGATAATAGCGGGTTATGATTTAGTCTTAACGGGTTCGGGTCAAAATGGGTTGACCCGTTAAGACACGATTGCTTAACGGATTAATAACGAGTCAACCCATTTTGACCCTTTATGATATGTTAAAGTTACAATTATATCCTTATACTTAAAAGTAAAATTATTAGAATTTCAATCTCAATATTTTTATTGTTTAGATTGTAATTTTGTACTTGTAATTAGTTTTATAATTTTTATAAATATTGTGATTTTAAAATTTATATAAAATTATACTAAATTTAATCAGGTTAAACGGGTTAATTTTGGGTATATTCAACCCATTTACATAAACAGTTTGAAACGGGTCGTATTGTGTCGTGTTAACATATTTCGTAATATTCACTAATGGGTTAAAACGGGTTGACACGACACAATCCGTTATATTAATGGGTAGTGTTAGGGTTTAAGATTTTGACACGATAAGCTTAATGGGTCGGGTTAAGGTTGATATATATAGTATAATATATATATATTTTGACACGACCCATTAACACAATTTGACACCCCTAATGCTCACACACCATACTATAAGACAACCACCATCTCGCTCCACTATCCAATCTAGTCAACATCTTTTCTTGACTTGCTCATCCTATAGGTTGTCGACTCTATTGCTGCTCCGCTGCATTACAAGCACTGCTTTTTCATGGGCCTCATGCTCTCGTCCTTCCAACAATGGAAAAGGTTATATTGTCCCTCCTAGATGACCGCTCACCTTGACAATGAACAGTCACTCTGGTGGGCAGTGTAATAGCTCCCTCCAACAATATGAGACTGAATTATTAAAGTAATTTCTTGTTTGTTTGGTTCTGTTTTCTCTCTCTTATAAACTTATTTAGAATAATTGTTATAAACTTATTTAGAATAATTGTTGGGATTTTCCATTCCCATTGATTGTCACTCATTATCTTTATAGGGGAAAAAAACGACCACCCTTTGATGGTAGAAGTGCATTTCGAGTTTAACTCCTTTGGAGTTGTGAACGTGATTAGTTCCTGTTCAAAAGTATATGCTTCTAATTTATATGTGGTTTTTTTTTTATGAGTAGAAAGCATTCGTTCAACATTATTATTGGGGGGCGGCAGTCAGATTCTTATAATATATCTTTTTTAACTATTTATTTTTAATCGAAAAATTCATTTTTTTCTTTTTCTTCTTCTTCTCTTTTCTTGTTCTCATTCTCTTTCTCTGCTTTTCTCCTGCACGATAACCCCCTCCTACTCCCCTGTTCGTTCCGTCTTCCCCTCCAGCGTGCCGCTGCACGCCGGCGTAGCCATCACCACCCCTCCCACCTGGTTCTCCACGGGCCGGCGACCTTTTCCCTTTGTTTTCAGCCCATCCTGCACCACCCATCTCCCCCACACATGGCTTCAAGCCGCAACTCTGTTTTTGGTCTCAAGCCACCGTGCCTCCACCATTCGCCACCAACTCTTCACCACACCACGGGCGACCTCCCAACATCCTTCACTATGAAGCCCAATCCACGACAACCACTCATTCCCCTTAAAGTAACACAAACACAGCTCCTCTTCACACACGAGTTCCTCCCTGTAGCGTCGCCGTGACCCACCACACCATCTCACCGTCGTCACCATCATTTTCTCTTCACACTAGTGAGTCTTCCCTAGCCTCCCCAGGTCCAGCCGTACCTCCACCTTCCCCCACTCTCCCTCACTCTCCCATATCCTATTTTCCTCAAAGTTGGCCGATCTCCTCTATACGTTGCCACCCACGGCCACCAACCACTACCATCAACTCCATTGACCTCCATGAACTTCTCCATGGCCAACCTAAGCCTCTCGTAACTCCCCTTCGAAATTACCATTTTGAGACCCACTGCCACAGTGTATTTTGTACTGTAACGTTGCCTTTTCACCACCTTTTGCAGCTTATTGAACCTCTGTAAATTATTTAATAGCAATGTAAGTATTTTTCAAACGACTTTTAAGATTTAAATATATTTTTACATTAACAATAATTGTGATTTGGTTGGTTATGCCAGACTAAGTTCGAGGAGCCAGGGGTCAGTTGGATCAGAGGACGGAGTTGTGTTTATTGTTGATTGATGTTGGAAGTTGTTGTTGTTAGTATTTTTGGTATCTTGTCATATGTATTGCATAGTGCATGCATGTTCATGTTTAAAAAAGAAAAACTGGATTTTCATGTAATTGCATGCATGTAATGGTGGTAGAGTCTCGCCTGCAATTTCTGCTTACAGTGCTTTGATGATTTGGTTAATGGGTCATTTTTTAAAAAAATGGCAGATGTTTTATATGATTGGAAATGTTTTCAGACCTCGTGCATATGGCATCATGTTCATACATATTATTATTGCTTAATGTATTTTTATCTTGTGGGTTATTTGGATTATTACTTACCTGTAATATCGTCTTTAGTACCGTAGATTTTGATGCATATGACGAGGAGGCCTAGCATAAGGATGCGGTTCCGCCAGAGGAGTGATCAGGGATCACTTTTGTGGGTTGTGACTTATTTCTTAATTTTAGTTATTACTTTTGGTTTGTATTATATTTTTACTGGTTATTTATAATATTTTTGGTACGCTTATGTTTAAGTAAATTTGTATTTAAACAAATTTTAGTACTTAATCGACTGGCCTTATTTATTCCGATGCTTTTTTTATTATACACGTGTTGTATGTACACACACTTGATACTTGACAATGAAATGCATGACTCGTGTTGTCATCATCCTGACGTCTCAATTTTCACATATCCGTATGTGGGGATCGAAGGTGTCACAACCCTCACATGTTTACACAACTCTGATGCGGTAAATAGAATTCTAGGAGATCTCTATTTCGAGACGTGGTATGACTCTGATGCCCTATGATTGCCATGTTGATTATTTTAAGCACTTTACTTGAACATAGAAAATAACATATTTAAAATAATTTTTCATATGTTATTTTTGTTTTTAAAAGCACTACGTGCAGTATCTTTTATGTATTTTTAACACATTCCATTAATGTAATTGACTACATCACTTTTTTTAATATAAAATAACTGTTTTAACTAATCATATTAGTAAAGTACACAATAAATATGCCAAAATAATTATATATAACAAAACTCTGTTGATTTTCAGCTCGGAGGATACAAAAGTCCATCAGCAGAGGATAAGCAACAAGAAACTGAACAAATTAACGGTGGATTTCTAAAAGTGGCCCTCAGTTTGATTGATTGCAGCCTCACAAAGAAGATGCCATCATCATGTGTTTCTCTCTCTCTATTTTTGTTTCAGGCTAATTTCAATGATGATCTACAAGAATCGCTCCCACAATTGTATATTTATTCCCATGACTTTTTCTTTATATATAGCATGGAAATTAAGGTGGTATTTCAGATTAAATATAGAAAAGTGATGAATAAAATTTCGCATTAATGTTTGAAAGGGAAAATAGTAAATATATTTACAAGTTTATTTTTTAAAACTCTAAACACATCGATCGATCATTGATACGATAACCTGCCACATCAGCTTACATATATAAAATAACTTGCAATATATATGCTTTTAATAAGAAATAGAAATTTGTATTTTTAACCTGCTCGGAATATTGTCCAAAAGATAATTTTTCAAATAAGCAAATTCATATTAATTTTAGCTATTAATGAATTAATACCTAAAAAATCAACTCCAATATAGTGTCCACCGGCCGATTACAAGTATAAATTGAGAGAGAAATAATAAAAGAATGAATGAAAAAGAAAATCAATTATAGCATTTTGAGAAGTAGCATTAAAAAAAATTGTCATAACAAAATAGACATAAAGAAACAATTTTATTTTTATACAACCAAAATAATATCCAAACAAACAAACAAAACATAAATAAGGGCGACAAAAGATGAAGAGACATAATAATCACTATGGCTACAAGAGGGAATCTAGATTAATATCACAAGTATCCTGATTCTCTTCACATAAGTACATTAGGAAAGGATGATTTTCAGGTGTGAAATTTGATGCTGAAATATAGATAGTCATAAAACAGAATTAATATAGTTTATCATAAAGAAAATCATGTTAGCTTAGTATTACAAATATCAGATAACTTCTATGAGTTACAAAAAAATATTTTAGTTTACCAAGCACAAACGATACCACTTTAACATTATTGAGTAATTATTAAATGGATTTACCAATATGTATTATACTTGAGTAAATGCACCAAACACTCCCGCTTGTTCATTCATTTCCATTCTTTAAAATTTCTATCCCGAATGACTAATGCACCTTAAATTCCATCTTCACTGCAATATATACAACACCATATACGTTCATAGCATAAACCATAACTAAGAAGTTACAAGACAATAGAAATTCAAGGGTAGCGTAATAAAGTCGACTTTCCCGACCTGGATTAATCAGCAGAGGCTTTAAGCAGTCAGCGACAAGGAGATGATGGAAGAGAGCTTGGATTTGTGGACTTTGGTTGAATTCTCAGGCCGAAAGAAAACCTCGGTACTCGATCTTACAGTAAGTTCCTTCCACTCAGAATCTGAAGTCCCTTCACTCCTATAATCCCGAGGCGAGTACAAAACTTGAAGCATATAGGGGGCTGAAATTGGCAAATGGTAACTTTAATTCTTATGAAGGTTAAAGAAAATATACACAATAAAATTAAGCAAGCATCTATGAGGTGCTTATAAATCCCGAGGCGAGTACAAAACTTGGAGCTTTGAGGTGGCTGAAATTGGCAAATGGTAACTTTAATTCGTATGAAGGTTGATGAAAATATACACAATAAAATTAAGCAAGCATCTAAGACGTGCTTAACAAGGCAAGTGTCACTTTCCTACTACAACTTTCATTTTTCTCCCTTTTGGCTTCATAAAAATGGAGATGTTTGGATGGCCAATTAGCACCTGCTCTCTTGCAGGCCAATTTAAAAACGATACAGTGCCACAGGCTAATCTATAAAGCAAACCACAAACCCAAGCATCACAGCCATCTTCCAGGCTTTTCTGCTACCGTGATACCATACCCACACCATTGCCATGCCATATAATCGCTACAGTATCAAATTTTAATTTCAGACCACATCCAATGCTAATTTCATTAAATTTTAAAGGTCATAGATGCTAATAATATAAAGGATGCACTTACAAATGCAGAATGATATCCATTTGGATATTCTCACATAACTGCCTTGTACTTCTACACCACGACAGCACTTATTTTTTACTATCATATGTGGTCAGTTTACAGAGTTTTGTAAAAATTTATATCCTCCCAGAAGAACAATACATCTACATTCTCCCAAAGGTCATGGAAACAAACAAAGCTCATAAATAAATAAATCTGCATTCTTCTAAAGTTCTCATGAAAATTATGCAGTCATGTGCAGCTTACATGAATCATCTGTCCTACTAGAAATGTTTTATTATTAATTGCATCCTGGTCCCTACAATGCCTTGAGCAGCTGCAGCATTCTTTAGCTACTCATAAAATTTATCAGTGTTTTGACACAACTTTTTCTTCCACATATCAGTGAGCATTTTTAAACCTATGGAAGCCCATTTGAATGAAATGAGATGATAAAGTTAGACCAGACAAGATCCTGACATGGATATCATCTCAACATTGAACTAGCATATTTAGAAACTTCAGTCCTCGATATTGTATAATATTACAGCTAGTTTGTTTTTTTCTTTTTGAACACAGTAAGATATATTAACTGTTGATGGGATTTAGGGCTAAAGAGCATACAAAATTGACCAAACGATTAAATTTAAGAATTCAATATCTCTGAATTCCAAACCCTAATTTTAATCATGATGTATAAAAATTATGGTTCCTAAAAAATATGTGATTTCGATACTAAAGCATAACTGTACAGAAAATAAGTAAATTTAGCAACAGATGATTAGGAAATTACTTAATCCAAACCAGCTTCTCTTTTTGATGATCAGACGACTGACTTTTGATCTTTTAATATTTTTCAAAGCCTGGATGTCCTCCTGCTTCCCCATAAATTCCAGAAATTCCCCTAGGACATATTTGTTGCCTTGAAGCTCCACCCTGCAGGAGTATAAGAAAAACCGTATGACAACCATCTATAAATTGGTTGAGAGTGGAGGAAACAAGACCCAATTATTTTGATGATTTCATTCTGCCTGGGGAAGCAACTAGGGTCAGGTAGATGGGATGAAAAGCATCTCAATCCCAAGTTACGTGTTTGCCAGAGCCCATTAACCTGTTTAACTTTTTTATTCAACCATAGCTGGCATTGACTGTTTGGGTTGGGATGTTACCCACCCCTATCGCACCAAAATTAAAAAAACATGCCATGTCCACTGCACTGTTCATTGACGAAATGAGCTTAAGAAACTCAAAAACCAGGATGAATAGCTTTGGAACTATTATGACCAATAAAGAACTTATTATAATAACAAAAATAAAGAAATGAAAATTTGCAATGAACAGTAATATAATACATAATCGATAACCACCAAAACAATTATCTGCAAACTAAGGCCTTGTTTTGATAAGCAGCTAGTCTCATCTCATCTCATCTCATCCCATATCATATCAACATCCAAGCACTACTCAACCACACACTTTTCAATTTCTTTTTCATACTTTTTCATCTAATCATTCAAATTTCCAAAACTTCCATATAAACACAAAAAACAATTCAACTTTTTCAAATCCCAAAACAAAAATAATATTAAAAGATTATTCTAACAATATTTTAACTTTATAATATTTTTATTCAACTTTCTCTCTCTCATTTCCCAAAAATTCAATAAAAACCTTAACTCAAATTATTTCACTACTATTCACAAACCATCTTACTACCATTCATAGATTTCTCATCTCATCTTATCTAACTATCCAAACGAGGCTAAGGGCCACGTTTGGATAAGTAGCTGGATTCATCTCATCCCATCCCATCCCATCCCTTTAATTTCTATTTCATACTTTTTCATTTAATCATTCAAATTTCCCAAACTTCTATATAAACACAAAAAACAATTCAACCTTTTCAAATCCCAAAACAAAAATAATATTCAAAGATTATTCTAACAATATTTTAACTTTATCATATTTTTACTCAACTTTTTCTCTCTCATTTCCCAAAAACCCAATAAAAATCTTAACTCAAATTATTTCACCACTATTCACAAACCATCTTACTACTATTCATAGATTTATCATCTCATCTTATCTTATCTAACTATCCAAACGAGGCCAAGTGGTATGGTAATAAACTAACTTCTGTCAACTCAAAATTTCAATACTTCTTTTAACCAAAACACTTGCACTTAAAATGGGTACATGGTTGGATTGAGTGCTGTTTCTTGTTTACATAGTAATGGGTACATATCTTGATTTTCAACTTTACCAATCACCATCACATGAATTTTAAGCAATTAAAAAACTATTGTTATGCATCAAAAAGAAACATGGCTCCAGCATACTTGAAATTAAGATGCCTCAAGCATGGTTCTAACATTAACCACCCAGATTTAACAATACAACAAATCTATAAGGTATAGATAGCAACACACCTATCCCACATTGGAGCTGTGCGAAGGATGAAATTAAGCTTCTCATGTATAGATTCTTGCATCTCTTTCTTACCACCGCGAAAGCCACCTTTCAACCAACCAGAAAACATACGTTTAGGTTCTGGTTTCTGTTGTACCCACTGGTCGTAGGTGATGACCTCGGAGGGAAAATCGCTTGAAGGGATGATACTACAAGTAGAAATAAAGTAACTAATAAAAAATTATATAGCAAGAAACTGGTATTAGCAGAAAATCATGGAGTCACTATACAGTGAACTAAGCAACTACTTACTTTTCAGAACATCTCAACAAATAAGGGTCATAACTGGTGAATTAAATTCTAACTTATTTGAGCTTCATTTGCAAGCCCTTCGATCAGCTTCAAATATATACAAAACTTCATCTGGGAATTCTGCTATGATTTTTCAAGCAGCAAAAGATCCAAAATCTACTAAGCCTTTAGAAGAAAACAACAAGAAGATGAAAATGCAAATGTTCATCGTCTGAATGTCACCCAAAAGTCAAGGCCTCTGAAAATCCTCTCAGAAAAGCTCAAAAAATGGGAATTAATTGCATAGTACCAACAGAAAAGTATATTTTCTCACAATTTCCAAGGGCAATCAATCTTATAGCACAATAAAGCACAAACCACATATTGCAGCCAAAATATAAAAGCACCAACTCCAGGACATTGACAATAAGAACATACAAGCATATTACAAATACAATTATATAAACTGTAGTCACTTTTTAATAACCGCATCATCAGGGAAGTTTCAATGTATACCGGAGGTTCGGATTAGGCAGTACAACTTTGCAAGAAAAATATCCTTCTGGTAAAGCAACTCCTCTCTGTTCAAGATATGATTCAAGAATTGAAGCTTGTTTTTTAGTCTCCATCAGCTGACATGTAAAAAGTTAAAGAACTGGTTGTAAGAACATTCTCATTATTGGCAACATTTAAAAAAAAAAAAAAAAAAAAAAAAAAAAAGAAGAGGAAGAAAAGAAAAGAAAAGAAAAGAAAAAAGGAAAAACCCCGATTCCCATGTTCAGGGAACTACTAAAACGAAAAGGTTTTTTCAGATATCATAGGACTTATGCTTGAGTGTTTGGTCTAGAGAGGAGTACCTTGGTAGATTCTCAAGTGTTAGTAACTTAGTTTCTATTCAAGTTTGTCAGTCAAGGGCACTTTACCAATTTGTGGTTGTAGAATATGGACCATAGTTATGGGCTGTGGGTCATGTTTCGTCCTTGTTGATTGCGAAATGTATCTGTGCAGCTTCAATGTGTTTTGCCGTTTGGTTCCATTAGTCCGTGTTCAATTGTACTCAAATATTATGGAAGGCATGTATGCCCTATGTGATATTGTTTTAAGCACACAGTGAATTTGGGGACACCTAAGAATCAATAATATTGTTTTTAAGCATGGCTTTGGGAAATGGGTTTAGGGTTCCATCTTGTCCATACTTTTGTAAGACATTTCTTTGTCTTCAATTTCTTTCTCTTAGCTTCATTATTTTGTTAATCATAGCCCTTCAGTGTTTGAAATTCTTAAAGAGTAATAAACCTCTTGTTTATAATTAGCCTTTTCACAGATTCAACATGGTTCTCTTTCCAGATTAAAGTCCATATATTAACAGAATTTGAGCCATCTGTCAGGTTTTGTATTTCATCTCTTCAATTTTCTGTGGTTTGGTTTCACTTTTGACATATTACTTTCTTTTTCCCAGAAGAGACGTCTCCCCAAACTTATTAATTCATTTTCATCTCCAACATATTCCATCTTTGGTCCGCCTGTAATATGAACTCCAGAGGTCCCTCGATAAAATATATACTTCATAAAAAAAATATGGTGACATCACTATTTCAATGTATAGCATCTACACTGCTTATTTCAAGCTAGAAATTAGTTTCTTTAGCTCTAACATAACTAAAGTGATTGACAGAGTCTACCGAAGGCAGTATATCATTTGGACCACTAATTACTTATTAATAATCAATAAGAACGACACCATTTCTCCTAAGTATCAAACAATGAAGCTATCCATGGAATTCAAAGAATTAAATGACAATGGGGCGTTAGTTAATAGATATTAGATGCATCGTATAAAGAGAAAGGACCAACAGCAATCCCAAACAAGTTAGTGCCTAATCATTATCCCTAAGCGAGTTACAACAACAAGCTCTAGCATCCTATATCTGCAAGAAGATTGTGAATTCATCCACCAAGAAAATAGAATTCAAATTGTGACTTACAGGATCAGGAAGACGCTCTGTTTGGTGCTTATTGCCGCTTTCACAATTCCAGCTGCCATCCGCATTCAAGTATACAATTCCAGATAAATTCTTAACAGATATAACCACTGCGTCCCTGATATAATTAAAAGATTATCTACAAAAAGAAAGAAATGGAAGCAAACGGAGAAAATAGATTCCTAATAATCTCTCTTTTGTTTCACTCCTCTATATATCCAGGGATTTTTACAACATTTTCTCCTGACCCAAACATATGATGAAAAATTCAGAAAATTTTAAAGTTCAGAAAGCAAAAAATCTTACCCTTCGGTGACAAGAACCATGTCGACATTCTGTCGTGAACCGGTGTCGGCGTCTGGTATTCGAAGCCCCACATACACCTTTCCACCATAAAGCTTTTCAAACCTGGACAATGTTTTAGAAAAACGAAACTTGAATCACAGGAGCATACTCTCTGTCTGGATCACTAGAAAAAACAGGAAGGAAAGAGAAGAAAATAAAAAGAATATTGAATCTCGTATTTTCTGCTGATTCAGCCAGTAAGTTTGAACAAAAGATCAGGCAGGTTTGGCAGCGGAACGTGATACAAAATTCTCTTCTCATTTTATTTTATTATTATAATATTTTTAAATTTAACTTTTTAAAATTTTAAAATAATAATAATATTAAAACATAATATTTTAAATTTTTATCACCATCAGACTCCCCAGCATTTTCCATTAAAAAAAGAAAAGCAGATTGCTTGCTTGAGAAGAAATAAGATGCTTCAATTCAATGAGTTCGTAAACGATGAAGAAGAACTAAAAAAAATCACATATCTACTTTCTCTTGTCTGTCTCGCACTTTCACAGCAACTAAACAGATTAAAGGATCGAGAAAAAAATAATTTCTTTCAAAAAACAGTAAATACCGATTTGCGACTCCGAAAAGAGCACTAGAATCAGAGGTTTCGAGCTCCAAAACATCTACATCGTTCAATAAACGCCTGAACAATTTGTAAATGAACAGGCAACCGAAGATCTCTATCCACATGGTATTGCCGCTCCCGTCTAGCTCCTCACAATTTTGGCGTGGCTTGAAAATTTGCAAATGCAATGACACAATGTGGAGCAATTTAAGTAGATATATCTTCGCCATTCTTTACTTTTGCTCGGAAAAATGGAAGGAAACTGCTTTTGCCACCGCTGGTGGCTCCGCTGGGGACCACCGCTATTATTATTATTATTTTTTCTTAATGATTAAGAAAAAATTATTTAATATTATTATAATTTTTTATATTTTTTTAAATATTTAAAGGTATTAAAAAATGATTTGAAAAAAAAAATCCAAAAAATAAAAATAAAAATAAAAATTGCCTAACGGTGACTACCGGTGGCTCTAGCACGGTAGCACCATCCTGACGTCGGTAGCTGTAGCATGGCTATTTTAGAATATAAACGAGAAAGGGCAGTTCTGCAGAATTCAAAGGAATCCTGGAACGCAGATTACCATCAGGCATAAATGTTTCTTTTTCTTAAACATTAAGAAAAACATTTAATATTTAAGAAAAACAAAGTAAGAATAAAATAATAATAAACAGTTAAGGAAAAAAACAAAATATATAAAAATAAATGCACCCATCGGTGCAAATGCTTAATGAGAAATGTAATTCGGGTCCCAAATAAAGTTTTTCTTTTTTTTACTTAATGATTAACGACGTGTGTTTTTAAGGATGTTGTGAAGAATGATTGTTTTCAAAGAGAATTTTAGCATTTCAGATTAAATATAGAAATTTCAGATGAAATATAGAAAAATGATGAATGAAATTTCGCATTAATGTTTGGAAGGGAAAATAGTAAATATATTTACAATTTTATTTTTTAAAACTCTAAACACATCGATCCATCGCTGATACATTTCTAAAATAACTTAAAAGTATATACGCTTTTAATAAGTAACAGAAATTTATATTTTTAACCTACTCGGAGTATTGTCCAAACGATAATTTTTCAAATAAGAAAATTCATTAATTTTAGCTATTAATTAATTAAAACCTCCAATATAGTGTCCACAGGCCGATTACAAGTAATTGAGAGAAAAATAATAAATGAATGAATGAAAAAGAAAATTGGATTGAGTGAATTATAGCATTTGGAGAAGTAGACTTTAAAAAAAAAAAATAGTCATAACAAAATTAGATATAAAGAAACAATTTTCTTTTTATACAACCAAAATAATATCCAAACAAACAAAAAAAAACAATAGTAGCATAAATAACATTTATTTTGAGCTATAATAATATCTAATAATATAAACAAAAAATAAATAAATAAGTGAGACAAAAGATGAAGAGACATAATTTAAAAAAAAAAAAAAAGGTTGTTTTTATCTATCTAAAATAAAAATATCCCTATGGCTACAAGAGAGAATGTAGATTGATCTCACAAGTATCCAGATTCTCTTCACTAAAGTACATAAGAAAATGATAATTTTAAGGTGTGAAATTTGATGCTTTTGTATACCTACAATATTTTGTAAAGGTATCAAATCGTGTTAACGGGTCGTGTTCATATCGTGTTAAAATATGTATATTATACTATATAACTCAATCCTAACCCGACCTGTTAAACTTATCATATCAAAATCTTAAACCCTAACACGACCCATTAATATAGCGGGTCGGGTTGTGTCAACCTGTTTTGACTTATTAGTGAATATTATAAAATATATTAACACGATAAAATATGACCCATTTCAAACTGTTTATGTAAATGGGTTCAATAGACCCGAAATTAACCCATTTGACCTTATTAAATTTTACATAATTTTATATAAATTTTAAAATCACAATATTTATAAAAATTATAAAACTAACTACAAGTCAAAAATTACAATCTAAATAATAAAAATATCGAAAAAGAAATTCTAACAATTTTACTTTTAGGTATAAAAGTATAATTGTAACTTTAACTTTCTTAACGTATCATAACTGGTTATAACGGGTCATAACGGATTGACTCGTTAAGCAATCGTGTCTTAATGGGTCAACCCGTTTTGACCTAAACCAATTAAAACTAAACCATAACCCACTATTATCGTATCGTGTTCATGTTGGGTTAATGGGTTGTATAACATATTGCCATCCCTACTATTTTGCAATTCTTCACTTTGAATACAATAAGAATTTTGCTGCGCACAAGTAAAATCGCATACTAATCTACATACTAATACTAATTCTTTCATATTCAAAATTTAAATTAACACTGTTTTCAATCAAATTTACTTTTTGACTAATCACAATAGATTGATGTACATATTAATACATAATTATACTTGTAACTAGATTTTTACATACAATAAATGAAACTTTTATCATCAAGAGAAAGTAGGGCTTTAAAACACTTCCACTTGATGGAGAAGTATTTATTAAAGCAGCGGCTAGCATTTCCTAACAACAAACTGTAAATAATTCAAGTTTAATTCATTTACTAAATAATCAAATTCTTCCTACAAGTCAAAATCGTATAAACTCGATATTTTTATCCATCAAAATTGTTATATAAACCTATTTATATATATGAAATTTTATTTTTTTATTGGTAATAAATCTTCATTAGAAATTGCAAAAGGCACAATCAAATACATATTTTTATAAATTTAAAACTGGTTAGCTGAAATTTATAGATAGTAATAAAATAGAAGTAATTATATAGTTTTTCATAAAGAAAATCATGTTAGCTTATTACAAATATAAGATTACTTTTATGAGTTACAAAAAAATATTTTAGTTTAACTTGCACAAATGATACCACTTTAAAACTTCTTGAACCCTAAATTAGAAATAAAGATAGAAATAGGATTCAAATCTCTGCCCGGTTACTCTACATTTGGGCACTATGTAGTAAGCCAGTCTCCTCTCTAGTTTCTCTTTAGGATTCTATCTTTTGAGAGTTTAGAGGTGGTGTTTAATCCCTGCATGGTTCTTTTCATTACAGTTTCTATGGTCTTTTCTTTCACCTACTATGGATTGCAACACTTGTGGAGTAATTTTCGGTTGAGCGAAGAAGAAGATGCCTCTATTGTGCTGGAGGAGGTGATGTTTCTATGATGAAGAGTAAGGTTGTGTTTGGCCACTTGAAATTTTCATCTCAAACTCAAACTTCTCATCTCATCATTACAACTTTCCCAAATCTCAATACAAAATATAATAAATAATTCAACTTTTTCTTAACTTTTTCAAATCTCAAAACAATAATAATATTAAAATATAATATTTTAATATTTTATCTTAAAACTCAAAATTTTCATCTGAAAATTCTTGGTGGCCAAGCAGAACCTAAGGGTGACTTGAGTTTGATTGTTAAAATTTGGTGTGATCAAAACAGGTTGTAGAATTGACTATGGCAAGAATATGGCACCTTAGTAAACCTGTTGTGTTGAAGGAGGTTGGAAGGAATATGTTTGTGACTCATGCAGATAAGGAAAGAGTAGAAGTAGGAAGGCCATGGTTTTTTGATGGCCAGTTGTTTGTGATTATTCCTTTTGATGGAATTTCTCTAGTTCATGCATTGAAATTCGATATTGCACCTTTTTGGATGCAATTTCATAGTCTCCATTTGTTTGGTATGAATAAGGATTATGGGATCAAACTGGGTGGTTCTATAGGTGAGGTATTGGAGGTGGATGTGGATGCTGATGACGTTGACTGGGGTAGCTGTTTAAGACTTAAATTTATGATTGATTTAAAGAAACCTCTTGCTAGAGGAAGGACTTGCACTGTGCAAGGTGCCAAGGTTTGGTGTCCAGTACAGAATGAGAAGCTTCCTCATTTCTATTTTACATGTGGTAGAATTATACATGAAAGTGCAAGCTGTCAAATGGAACCTCAATCTTCCCCTCAATTTAGTGCTTGGTTACGGGCAGAGTCAAATTTCAAGAAGTGAGAGCTATCACAGGATCAAAGTTCAAGAGTTGCAAAGAACATTGGGGTGGAGCAAGAGCAAAACATGGCAGCGGCTAGTGGTGCCAACCATGCTGAGATTAGGAATGGTAACGTATGTCCCCCTTCAATGCCTACTAATGAGGATAGCGTAATTTCAGGCACAACTGCAGCTATTACTCTAGATAGCTTTAAGGCAGCATCTATTATTGACTGTTATAGGCAGCAGGGAGTCCCTCATGCTGTAACAACTATTATTGATAATATAGCAGTTGAAGGAGAGGTGGAGGTACACGTGCAAAAATGTGGTCATTATGGGCCTGTTGGACCATCTCATATTAGGCCTGATGCTGGGCTCTCTGAGGTTATCAATGGGGCTATTGCTAAGCCTATTAATGGAAATGAAGATCTACTTGATGAAGTTGCACCAACACAATTTAATTTGTTACAGAGAAGGTGTACTAGAAGTTCTTAGAAGACAAGAGCCAGGGGGTCTTCTTCTATTCGAGGTGATGAAGATTTTAAGAGGAAGAGATATGTGGAGGAGACTATAGGTGATATTCTACATGTTGTGGAGAATAAAAAATGTAAGTTTCAAACTTCCTCTAATGATGATTTTGTTCATGTTGAGAAGGACCATCCAAATAGGAAGGATAACAAGCAATTGGGATCGGCAATGGCTATGCAACAGTCCTGCCGCGGTCAATGAGTTTTATAAGTTGGAATTCTCATGGGCTTAGAAACCCACTGGGAATTCAGACACTTTCTGACTTAGTCAGAAAAGAAGCTCCTGAGATTTTATTTTTATAAGAAACAAGGTTACATGCTCGTGTAATGGAAAGACTGAAATACAAGTTAGGTTTTTTTTTTTATGTTTAACTGTTAGTTGTGAAGGAGAGGTGGTGGGATTGCATTGTATTGGAAGAAACAATTTAGAGTTAAAGTTTAAAGTTTTTCAAAGTTTCATATTCATGCTAAAGTTACTGAGGATGGTGTAAATGGTGAATCATGGTGGCTAACTGGGTTCTATGGTCAACCAGAGGTAAGTAGGAGAAGTGAATCTTGGTCTTTATTGAGGACTCTTAAAGTTCCTTCTGAAAGAGGATGGGTTCTATTGGAAGATTTCAATGAGATTATGAGTAATGATGAAAAGTATGGTGGAAGAGCTAAACTAGATAGGCAGATGAAGGCTTTTCGAGATGTCATTGAAGAATGTCAAGGTCATGATTTGGGTTTCAGAGGTAATCCATTTACATGGTGTAACAGAAGGGAAGAGGGTCATACTATTAGTGAAAGGCTTGACATGTGCTTTTCTAATTTGAAATGGCATTCTCTCTATCCAATGGCAGTTCTGGTTTATGGTATAGTTGCTTACTCTGATCATATGCTTGTAATCCTAAAGTTGTCTGAAGGGGTGCAACAGGTTCCAAGAAAAAAATTGTTTCAATTTGAGGCAATGTGGGTGGAAGCTTCTGGCTATAAACAAGTAGTTGATGGAGCATGGAAGGCAGTTGAAGGAAGGAGGGAATTGAATACTGTCATAAGGAAGATTAAGCACTGCAATGAAAAACTGTGTGTGTGGAATAGATCCAGCTTTGGACATGTGCAGAGAAATATACTGTCATAAGGAAGATTAAGCACTGCAATGAAAAACTCTGTGTGTGGAATAGATCCAGCTTTGGACATGTGCAGAGAAATATACAAAAGGCAAAGGAAAATCTTATCTTAACTCATCGGGCTGATCCACTTTCTCTTAATAGACAGAATATTCAAATGGCATCAAGAGAGATTCAACAATGGTTACAAAGAAGTGAGACCATGGGGAAACAAAAATCAAAGGTTCTGGGGTTAGCTGAGGGAGATAAGAATTCACGTTTCTTCCATCATAAAGCAACTCAGAGGAAGAATAATAAATAGATTCAAGAGATAAAGGATTCAACTGGAAGACAGCAAACTGATGAGGCAAGAGACATGATCATTACTCAGTATTTTCAAACTCCCTTCACTGCTGCTGAGGAGTTAGGAAATATGGATTTTCTGCATGCATTAAATGGTAGAGTTACATCTCAAATGGTGGAACATCTCGATGCTACTTTTACAGCTAAGGAGGTGAAAAGAGCATTAGATGACATGTATCCAACAAAAGCACCTAGACCAAATGCTATGGCCTCTATTTTTTATCAAAAATTCTGGTCTGTTGTTGGAGTTGATGTCACTGATGCAGTGTTGAATGCTCTTAATGGTGGTTCTTTTTCTGTTGAGATTAATCATACCTTTGTTACTTTGATCCCTAAAAAAAAATGCCTGAGTATATTTTTGATTATAGGCCAATTAGCTTATGTAATATCATATATAAGTTGATTTCCAAGATTTTAGCTAATAGGCTCAAGCTGATTTTACTTCTTGCTATTTCACATTCACAAACAGCTTTTGTTTCGGAAAGATTAATCACAGATAATGTATTAGTGGCCTATGAAATGGTGCATTTTCTTAGAAGGAATAGAAGGAGAAATGATGGTTTTATGTCATTAAAGTTGGATATGAGCAAGGCTTACAATAGAGTTGAGTGAAGGTTCCTTGAATATGTGATGGTGCAGATGGGCTTCAGCTCAAGATGGATTCAATTGGTGATGTTTTGTATCACAACTGTCTCTTTTTCAATTCTGGTGAATGGGGAGCCTAAGGGACCAGTTATTCCAACTCGTGGATTAAGACAAGAAGATCCCATTTCTCCCTATCTTTTTCCACTTTATACTAAGGGCCTTATAACTTTGCTGGACAAGGCAAATGAGCATCAACAGATTGAAAGGATTCAGATATGTAGAGGGCACCTAAGCTGAATCATCTTTTGTTTGCAGATAATAATGTGATGTTCTGTAGAGCTACTATGCACTACTATGCAATCTTGTTTAACCTTGCAACATAGACTTGACATCTATGAGAAAGCTTCAGGAAAGAAGATCAATAGAGAGAAGACTTCTATGGTGTTTAGTCATAATTTTCCCTCAGCTCAAAAAGTGGAGATCATGCAGTTTTGGGGTGTCACTCATTTTCAACAATATGACAAATATTTAGGTTTGCCACCTATGATTGGAAGAGGTAAATATCGAGCATTTTCAGCATTAAAACATAGAGTTTGGTCTAAATTACAAGGTTGGAAAGAAAAACTTTTATCACAATGAGAAAAAGAAGTTTTGTTGAAAGCTGTGACACTTTCAATTCCTACTTCTACAATGAGTTGTTTTAAATTGCCAAAGTCACATGTTCAGATCTAGAAGGATTAATGGCTAACTTTTGGTAGGGTCAAAGGAAAGAAGAGAAAAAGTTAAGTTGAGTTGGTTGGAGAAAGCTGTGTGAAACAAAACTAGATGGAGGTATGGGATTCAAATGTATTTGAACCTTCAATAAGGCTCTTTTAGTTAAGCAGATTGAAGGATAATGAATGAGGATTCCACTATTCTTCATAAGATTTTTAAAGTTAGATATTTCCCAACATCCAGTTTTATAGACTCTAGATTGGGTGCTAATCCTTCCTATGTGTGGAGAGGCATATGGAAAACCAAGCACAGTTTATTAAAAGATTATAGATGGCAAGTTGAAAATGGTCTATCTATCAACATATGGATTGATTATTGGCTTCCAAATCATAAGCTACTGGCTGATCTGGTTGCTAGACCTGTTGCAACTGATTTACAGGCATAGGCTTCTCTTATCAAGGAGTCAAATAAGGCAAATGAGAGAAGATGGGATATTGAGAAGGTGAGAAGTGTGCTACCAGCAAGGGAGGCAAATGAGATGCTAAGTATAAGATTGCCATCAGATAATGTGGCAGATTTACTTATATGGGAGCATGAGAAAAGTGGACTTTATAGTGTAAAAAGTGCTTATGCTTTTTTCAGTTCTTTGGAGCAAAATAGAGAGGAGGCAGAAAGTTCAAGTGTTGCAGAAAACAAATTATTATGGAAGCATCTTTGGAAAATGCATGTTCCTTAAAGAGTTAAGGTGTTTGCATAGAAAGTTTGTAAAAATATCCTTCCTACATTTAAAAACTTGAAGAACAAACGTGTATTAGATGAGACTAGCTGTCAATTGTGTCTAATAGAAGATGGGGATTTAAACCATGCATTGGTCTATTGTCCTCGTACCACTGACTGTTGGGTGCAGTTTTTTCCTAATATAAAAGAAGCAAACAGGCTACAATTTACACAAATGGCACAATCTGTCATCAGAAGAAAAACATTAGGAGAATTGGAAAAGTTGTTTCTAGCATGGGGGCTTTGGTATAGAAGAAATCAAAAAATATATGAAGGTAATATACTGTCGACTAAGCAAGTCATGGAGCATGCTTTCACTCTATACCTGGAACATAATGCTGCAGCAGAGGCTATGAAGATTCAACAAAAATATAAGTGCAATTGGTAACTTCCTCCAGCAGGTGTGTTGAAACTCAATGTTGATGGAGCTCTCTTTAGTAATCAATGTAAGTCTGGTGTTGGAGTAGTGCTACGAGATCATGAAGGGAAGGTGCTGTTTACTGCAAGTAAATCTGAAGCTGCTATTGTCAATCCAATGGAGGTTGAATTAATTGCAATCTTAAGGGGCTTGTAGCTATGCATACCTCTAGGAATTGCAGAACTGAGGTGTAGTCTGATGCTTTGCTAGTCCAAGAACTGGAAACAGAAGGCTATTCTACAACTTTCTGGGGTGGTTTGGTCCAAGAAATCAAGAATTTGTTCCAAAGGTTTCCCACTTGGTCTCTTAAGCATAGGGTACGGGAAGCTAATGGAGTAGCTCATGCATTGGCTGGGTTTGCTAATAATATTGATGATATTATTATTTGGTGGGACTCAATTCCGGATTGTATTTCCCAAGCTATTTGGGTTGATTCAAATTTGTAATGTTTTAGCTTTGATGAATAAAAGTTCCACTTTGTTAAAAAAGAAAGAAAGAAATAAAGATAGAAATATATACAGAATTATCCAATTAGTAAACCAAACCCTTACATTTGCATAAAATAAAGGTACCAAACAATACATCCAAAATTATTCAAGTAAACCGAATAGTACATTTTGATATTCATTACTATTCACTTCATTATTTGGTATGATTCGTAATAATATCCTAAATATTCCTAACCCATTCTTCAAAATTTCCATCTCAGAATGACTAATGCACCTTAAATTCCATCTTCACTTCTATATATACAAGACCTTATACCTACATAGCATAAACCATAACTAAGAAGTTACAAGAAGATAGAAATTCAAGGGTAGCGTAATAAAGTCGACTTTCCTGATCTGCATTAATCACCAGAGGCTTTACGCAGTCAGCGACAAGGAGACGATGGAAGAGAGCTTGAATTTGCGAACTTTCGCTGAATTCTGAGGCTGAAAGAGAACCTCAGTACTTGATCTTACAGTAACTTCCTTCGATTCAGAATCTGAAGTCCCTTCACTCCTATAATCCCGAGGCGAGTACAAAACTTGGAGCTTTGAGGGGGCTGAAATTGGCAGATGGTAACTTTAATTCGTATGAAGGTTGATGAAAATATACACAACAAAATTAAGCAAGCATCTAAGAGGTGCTTAACAACGCAAGTGTCACTTTCCTACTACAACTTTCATTTTTCTCCCTTTTGGCTTCATAAAAATGGAGATGTTTGGATGGCCAATTAGCATCTGCTCTCTTGCAGGCCAATTTTAAAAACGATACAGTGCCACAGGCTAATCTATAAAGCAAACCACAAACCCAAGCATCACAGCCATCTTCCAGGCTTTTTTGCTACCGTGATACATACCCAAACCATTTCCGTGCCATACAATCGCTACAGTATCAGATTTTAATTACAATCAGGCAGTAGTCTCACAGTAATGCGATAGGTGGAGCTAGACCACATCCAATGTTAATTTCATTAAATTTTTAAAGGTCATATATGCTAATAATATAAAGCATGCACTTACAATTGCAGAATGATATCCATTTAGATATTCTCACATAACTGCTTGTACTTCTAAGCCACGACAGCACTTAATTTTTACTATCATATGTGGTCAGTTTACAGAGTTTGGTAAAAATTTATACACTCCCAGAAGAACGATACATCTACGTTCTTCCAAAGCTCATGGAAACAAACAAAGCTCATAAATAAATAAATCTGCATTCTTCACAAGTTCTCAAGAAAATTATGCAGTTATGCGCAGCTTGGATGAATCATCTGTCCTCCTACTAGAAATGTTTTATTATTAATTGCATCTTGATCCCTATAATGCCTCGACCAGCTGCAGCATTTTTTAGCTACTCATAAAATTTAACAGTTTTTTGACAACATTTTCTTCCACATATCATGGAGCATTTTTAAACCTATGGAAGCCCATTTGAATGAAATGAGATGATAAAGTTAGACCAGACAAGATCCTGATATGAATATTGTCTCAACATTGAACTAGCATATTTAGAAGCTTCAGTTCTCGATAGTTTGTTTTTTTCTTTTTTAACACAGTAACATATATTAACTGTTGATGGGATTTAGGGCTAAAGAGCATGCAAAATTGACCAAACAATTAAATTTAGGACTTCAATATCCCTGAATTCCAAACCCTAATTTTAATCATGATGTATAAAATTATGGTTCCTCAAAAATGTGATTTCAATACTACAGCATAACTGTAAAGAAAATAAGTAAATTTAACAACAGATGATAGGAAATTACCAAATCCAAACATGCTTGTCTTTTGGATGATAAGGTGACTGACTTTTGATCTTTTAATATTTTTCAAATCCTGGATGTCTTCCTGCTTCCCCTTGAATTCCAGAAATTCCCCTAGGACATATTTGTTGCCTTTAAGCTCCAACCTGCAGAAGTATAAGAAAAACCATTTGACAACCGTCTATAAATTGGTTGAGAGTTGAGGAAACAAGACCTAAGTATTTTGATGATTTCATTCTGTCTGGGGACGCAACTAGGGTTAGATGCTATGGGATGAAAAGCATCTCAATACCAAGTTACGTGTTTGCCGGAGTCCATCAACCTGTTTCACTTTTTCATTCAACCATAGCTGGCATTGACTGTTTGGGTTGGGATGTTACCCTCCCCTGTCGCACCAAAAATAAAAAAACATACCATGTCCACTGCACTGTTCATTGATGAAACATGCTTAAGAAACTCAAAGACGAGGATGTGTAGCTTTAGAACTATTACAATCAATAAAGAAATTATTATAATAACAAATATATAAATATATATATATATATGAAAAATTGCAATGAACAGTAATATGATACATAAACAATAACCACCAAAACAATTATCTGCAAACTAAGGCCCCGTTTGGATAAGCAGTTGGTCTCATTTCATCTCATCTCATCCCATCCCATCTCATCTCATATCATCTCAACATCCAAACACTACTCAAACACAAATACTTTTCAATTTCTCTTTCATGCCTTTTCGTCTAATCATTACTAATCATTCAAATTTTCCCAACTTCCATGTAAACACAAAAAACAATTCAACTTTTTCAAATTCTAAAACAACAATAATATTAAAAGATTATTTTAACAATATTTTAACTTTATAATATTTTTATTCAACTTTTTCTCTCTCCTTTTCCAAAACCTAATAAAAATCTTAACTCAAACTATTTCACAACTATTTACAAACCATCTCACTACTATTTATAGATTTTTCATCCCATCTCATCTTATCTAACTATCCCAACGAGGACATGGACTATGGTAATAAACTAACTTCTGTCAACTCAAAATTTCAATACTTCTTTTAACCAAAACACTTGCACTTAAAATGGGTACATAGTTGGGTTGATTGCTGTTTCTTGTTTACATAGTAATGGGTACATATCTTGACTTTCAACTTTACCAATCACCATCACATGAATTTTAAGCAATTAAAAAACTATTGTTATGCAAGAAAAAAACAAACACGGCTCCCTCATACTTGAAAGTTAAGATGCCTCAAGCATGGTTCTAACATTAACCACACAGATTTAACATTACAACAAATCAATGAGGTATAGATAGCAACACACCTATCCCACATTGGAGCTGTGCTAAGGATGAAATTAAGCTTCTCTTGTATAGATTCTTGCATCTCTTTCTTGCCACTGCGAAAGGCACCTTTCAACCAACCAGAAAACATATTTTTATATTCTGGTTTCTGTTTTATCCACTGGTCGTAGGTAATGACCTCAGAGGGAAAATCGCACGAAGGGATGATACTACAAGTAAAAATAAAGTAGCTAATAAAAAGTTATGATGTAAGAAACTGGCATCAGCAGAAAATCATGGAGTCACCATACAGTGAATTAAGCAACTACTTACTTTACAGAACATCACAACAAATATAGGCCATAACTGGTAAACTAAATTCACAACAAATATAGGCCATAACTGGTAAATTAAATTCTAACTTATTTGAGCTTCATTTGCAAGCCCTTCGATCAGCTTCAAACATATACAAAACTTAATCTGGGAATTCTGCTATGATTTTGCAAACAGCAAAAGCTTGCAAATCTACTAAGCCTTTAGAAGAAAACAACAAGAAGATAAAAATGCAAATGTTCAACTTCTGAACCTCACCCAAAAGTCAAAGCCTCTGAAAATCCTCTCAGAAAAGTGCAAAAAATGGGAATCAATCATAGTACCAACAGAAAAGCATATTTTCTCACAATTTCCAAGGCCAATCAATCTTATAGCACAATAAAGCACAAACCACATATTGCAGCCAAAATGTAAAAGCACCAACTCCAGGACATTGACAATAAGAACATACAAGCATATTATAAATACAATTATATAAACTGTAATCAGTTTTTAATAACCGCATCATCAGGGAAGCTTCAATGTATACCAGAGCTTCGGATTAGGCAGTACAACTTTGCAAGAAAAATATCCTTCTGGTAAAGCAACTCCTCTCTGTTCAAGATATGATTCAAGAATTGAAGCTTGTTTTTTAGTCTCCATCAGCTGACATGTAAAAAGTTAAAGAACCGGTTGTAAGAACATTCTCATTATCAGCAACATTAAAAAATACAAAGAAGATAAAAATAGAAAAAGAAAAATACCCTATTCTCATAGTCATGGAACTACTAAAACTAAAAGGTTTTTTCAGATATCATAGGAATTATGCTTGAGTGTTTGGTCTAGAGAGGAGTATCTTGGTAGATTCTCAAGTGTTAGTAACTTAGTTTCTATTCAAGTTTGTAAGTCAAGGGAACTTTACCAATTTGTCGTTGTAGAATATGGACCATAGTTATGTGCTGTGGGTCATATTTCATCCTTGTTATCTGTGCAGCTTTAATGCATTTTGCCATTTGGTTCCATTAGTCCATGTTCAATTGTACTCAAATATTATGGAAGGCATGTATGCCCTATGTGATATTGTTTTAATCACACTGTGAACTTGGGGACGTCTAGGAATCAATAATATTGTTTTTAAGCATGGCTTTGGGAAATGGGTTTAGGGTTCC
The DNA here is from genome assembly GCF_018687715.1 of Carya illinoinensis. Lineage (NCBI taxonomy): Eukaryota > Viridiplantae > Streptophyta > Magnoliopsida > Fagales > Juglandaceae > Carya > Carya illinoinensis. The sequence continues at coordinate 6,757,019 of NC_056757.1, forward strand.
ATCTTGTTCATACTTTTGTAAGACATTTCTTTGTCTTCAATTTCTTTCTCTTAGCTTCATTGTTTTGTTAATCATAGCCCTTCAGTGTTTGAAATTCTGAAGTGTAAACCTCTGGTTTATATGTTTATAATTAGCCTGTTCACAGCTTCAACATTGTTCTCTTTCCAGACTAAAGTCCACATGTTAAAGGAATTTGAGCTATCTGTCAGGTTTTGTATTTCATCTCTTCAGTTTTCTGTGATTTGGTTTCACTTTTGACATATTACTTTCTTTTTTCCGGAAGAGACATCGCCCCAATCTTATTAGTCCATTTTCGTCTCCAATATATTCCATTTTCGGTCAGCCTGTAATATGAACTTAAAAGGTCCCTCTATCGAATATCTACTATGTAAAAAAAAAAATGGGGACATCACTATTTCAATGTATAGCATCTACCCTAATTTCAAGCTAGAAATTAGCTTCTTTAGCTCTATCATAACTAAAGAGATTTGACAGAGTCTACCGAAAGCAATATCTCATTTGGACCACTAATTATTAATAATCAATAAGAATGACACCATTTCTCCTAAATATCAAACAATGAAGCTATCCACGGAATTCAAGGAATTAAATGAAAATGGGGCGATAGTTAATAGATATTAGATGCATGCACTAAAGAGAAAGGATCACCGGCAATCCCAAACAAGTTATTGCCTAATCATTATCCCTAAACGAGTTACAACAACAAGCTCTAGCGTCCTATATCTGCAAGAAGATTGTGAATTCATCCACCAAGAACATAGAATTCAAATAGTGACTTACAGGATCAGGAAGACGCTCTATTTTGTGCTTATTGCGGCTTTCACAATTCCAGCTGCCATCCGCATTCAAGGTTACAATTCCAGATAAATTCTTAACAGATATCACCACTGCCTCCCTGAAATAATTAAAAGATTATATACAAAAAGAAAGAAATGGAAGCAAACGGAGAAATTAGATGCCTAATAATCCCTCTTTTGTTTCACTCCTCTAGTTTTTTACAACATCTTCTCCTCAGCCAAACATTAGATGAAAAATTCAGCAAATTTTAAAGTTCAGAAAGCGAAAAATCTTACCCTTCGGTGACAAGAACCATGTCGACATTCTGTCGTGAACCGGTGTCGGCGTCTGGTATTCGAAGCCCCACATACACCTTTCCACCATAAAGCTTTTCAAACCTGGACAATGTTTTAAAAAAACAAAACTTGAATTACAGGAGCATACTCTCTGTCTGGATCACTAGAAAAAAACAGTAAGGAAAGAGAAGAAAATAAAAAGAATATTGAATCACATATTTTCTGATGATTCAGCCAGTTAGTTTGAACAAAAGAAAAATAAATTAAAAAAAAAAAAAAAGGCAGATTGCTTGCTTGAGAAGAAATAAGATGCTTCAATTCAATGAGTTCGTAAACGATGAAGAAGAATCAAAAAAAATCACATATCTACTTTCTCTTGTTTGTCTCGCACTTTCGCAGCAACTAAAGAGATTAAATGATCGAGAAAAAATAATTTCTTTAAAAAATCAGTAAATACCGATTTGCGACTACGAAGAGAGCACTAGAATCAGAGGTTTCCGTCTCCAAAACATCGTCATCGTAAAAGAAAAGCCTGAACAATATGTAAATGAACAGGCAACATAAGATCTCTATCCACATGGTATTGCCGCTCCTGCTTAGCTCCTCACAATTTTGGCGTAGCTTGAAAATTTGCAAATGCGATGACACATTGCGGAGCAATTTAAGTAGATATATCTTCGACTTTCTTTACTTTGTCTCGGGAAAAAAGTTTTCCGTGTAGTGACGTCGGTAACGGGTGGACGCGTTGACGCGCGTTCGGGTTTAAATCCGCGAATTTTTGGCCTCGTTTGAATATTATTGTGAGTTGAGATATTTATCACTGGTAGTGAAATAGGACGATAGAGTGAGTCATATTCTATTTAAAATAACAAAAATGGTACATGTAACCACTTTTATGTATTATTTTATAAATTCTATTGATATGATTAGTTATATATTAAAAAATTAATATAATTAATTATATTAATAAAGTGTATAAAAAATATATAAAAATGATTATATATAATATTACTCTTAAAATAAATTTAGATGTATTTAAATATTAAAATAAATTTAAATATATTTATGAGAAATTAAAAAATATTATAAATCTCAAGTGTAAAAAAATGTTGAGTTGAAAAAAAGTTATGAATCCTACATGTAAAGAGGTTTTGAGTTGAGATGAATTTAATAATTTGAGAGTTATGTATTTTTGAGCAGTGAGATGAGAATTTTTTATTTTTGATGAAAATTTAAAATATGATTTTTTAATATTATTATTATTTTAAGATTTGAAAATGTTAAATTATTTATTATATTTTATGTGAGAAATTGAAAAGGTTGTAATGATAAGATGAGAATTTTGTATCTCATCTCACTTGTCAAAACTGCCTTAATGTTAGACTCAGCTTAAAATTAAACAATTGATCTCAATTCAATTTAAGTTTCAAACCGGGACTTAGAATATATAAAGAGAAATATTTTTATTATAAAAATAAATTCATAAATTGACGTAATTTAATATGATACATTAGATTATAAATTATTTTTATCGTAAAGTAGATCTAACGTATCATATAAAGTCATATCATATCACAAATTTACTTTTATGTGATTTTTTTGTGGCTATATTACTCTTTCGAAATGGTAATAGAAAATGATTTGTAGAATTTTAAAGTGTACAAACATCTCAAAACTCTTTTTTCTTTTTTTAAAAAAAAAAAAAGTGAGTAAATTTGAAATCTATATGAAAATTTCTTTTTTTTTTTTTTAATGGTAGACTCTATTTCTAATACCAAGCTTAATACTTGAATCCTTATGAATATTTTTTTTTTTCTAATCAGAATCCTTATGTATATAATCATTGATACATGATATCTATAAATATAAAAAGATATTGACAAAAAGTCATAGTTTGTTTATTAATGTTTGTAAATAAAATTATAAAATAAAAAATAAAATAATTTGTGAAAAGGAGTAAAATAGTTTGAATTAAGTATTTATTAGATTTTGAGAAATGAAAAAAATAAATAAAAAATATTATAAAGTTAAAATATTATTAGGATATGATTTTTTAATATTAATTTTATTTTAAAATTAAAAAAAAATTGAGTTGTTTTATGTTTATAAATTTAAAAAAGTTGTAATAATTAGTTTAAAAAAATTATACTGACTAGTCTAAAAGTATTTGTGTTTACATAATATTTAAAAATTAAATAAAATAAAATGAGATGTAATAAAATGAAAATTATTTCTAAATATTTTCTAAAACAACTAATAAATCTAAATGGCTTTACGATAAATTAAACATAAGGGCCCCTAGACGGTGAGACTTGAGTTTAGACCATCTTGCCCCCAACCTTGACTCCCAAACACAGCGTACAACCCCCACGCCCCATCCATATCGCTTGGCCGAGAGGTTTCCGTATCTTCCTTTTTTATGGGTTTTACTTTTCCTCCCGTCGGTCCCATGCACCAACCTTTCTGACCAAATAAAAGTCGTTTGGACTCTCCTTAGTCCTTTCCTTCCAACCCTAGTCATCATTTTACTATTTTTGTCTCTTTTTCCCTATATTTTAGAGCCATTTAGATTATTAAAATATCTCTTTATATTAGTAATAAAATAGTTTAAATTAAAATTATTTATTAAAATAAAAAAGAATTTAAATAAAAATATGATAATTTTTTGGACGTTATTTTGTTTTAAATATATATTTTTATGTTTATTTTTAATAAACCATGTGGGACCATGTGGTGATGCTACATGAATAAAAAATGAGTGACATAACTAGCACAAAAAATAAAATAAAGATTGGACTATTTTTATTTCCGACGACACTAATATAGCCAGAAATTCTCATTCTACTCTTTAGAATAGCTAGCTATGCATAGTAGTAATACTCTTTCTATATCTACTTTAGAATTTAAAAAAAAAATTAAAATTTGATATAATATATTACATCACGTTAGTTTTAAGGCGATTATGTAATAGATAATGAATAACTTCCCAATGATTAATTTCTTACACATTTGAACTAGAATGTAGATGTTACAAACTTTGGTTTTTAAGAAAGATGATAATACTACAATTTTATAATTGATTGCCTTTGTTTATGAAGAATGAATACCTTTTACAAAAAGGATAAAATTAGAGGTTACAAGAATAGAAAAGATAAAGCCATGAAACTAAGTTTCTAAAAGGAAATGAGAAACATAAAGGAAAAGTATAACAAAACTAAGAAGTAATCTAGGAAATTAGTGCAAAATAGGTGGAAGATCTTTATAACCCATAGAGAACAAAGCAATCATATGTTTAGCGAGTTGAAGAAAAGAAGAAAAACTTATAGTGTATCCCATTGCGCCGTAATTGACTAGGTTGTCTGCAAGTGCATTACCTTCTCTGTATACGTTATTGATACTAAAAGTGAAAAGGTTCTTGAAATGTACAATATCACCCAAATATTAGTGTAATTCTAAGGGAAAGAGTTTTTACTAAGCCAATTAACAAGAATAAGAGAATCTGTCTCAACAATTACATCAGAAATGCTTAGTTCATAACAAAGTTAAACCAATTCTCAGAACTGACAATTCATCAAAAGTGTTGGTACTTGCACTAAAAAAAAGGTGAACCTACAATATTACTTATATCTCACTTCATAATTCTGTTCAAAATGAAATTGTGCACCTATTACCTATCTTTATAATGATGGTATTTATATATATAGAAAAATGCAGGTCAAGATGCACCATTTAAGATTGGCTAATGCTAAATGTCACTATTTTGTTTTCATCCCACTTTATAAATGTAATACTTTCTATTATTTTTGGATTATCTTTTATTTTTAAAAAACCATTTAAATATTTGTAAATAATTCCATCGCAATGAAATAAAGAGTGAAATGATAATATAATAGCCTAATAAGTTGAAATTATATCAAAACCTCACGTGACCATGTCCAAAATATGAGTGTACAAGTGCATTTCAAGCAAAGTTTTGAAATCCGTTTGGCTAGAACGGCAAGAATTTTTTGCACCAAAACAGTAAACGATATGGGGTAGTCACTATTCCATACAAGGTCAACTTTTTGCCATTTTGGCCGATTTTGGTCCATTCTAGCCAGATTCTGGTATTTCGGCCGAAATGGTGATTTCGGTCTAAAATTAATATGAACGTCTAAATGAAGTTGAATCGATGGTCTTTTTGTAAATCAACTAAAAAAATGCGGGACAAAATGGTATTTTTATGCCCAAGTCGACTACCCCATTTTCTCCCCTTTACCTTGTGAAATCTCCTTCCAAAAATCCCAAAAATTCTAAAACCCTAAAAGTAATGCAAGCATGCCTCTCTTTTGTGTTTTTTGTTTGTTCTCTTTAACATTTGTGCAGTTTTTTTTTTTTTTTTCCTTTCGTGCAAATTTCTGACATTTTGTTATATATAACATTATATTCTAATGTTCTGATATTGGGTTGGGAAGCAATAGCAACTTTGTGTTCTGGTTAACAAATTTCGCACTTTATTAAATTCCATTTAGCTTTGTGTTTTGAATTTTTGAGTTTCTCAGTTATATACGTTTTTAATACTTGTATTGATGTTATTTTAGAATACAGTTTATATATATATATATATATATAAATATATATATATATATATAATTTATCTATTTAATGTCTATCCCAAAATAGTATGTCGAAATGCACTGACACCACAATATCAAGTTTCAGTATCTCAACCAGAACAGTGGAACTAGGGGTGTGCATGTGACCCAAACACCCATTGGATCTAATTAGGATGAACTGAAATGACCCAAATTTTATCGGGTTATTATTTGAGTGGGTCTCCAATCCTACTAATAACGGGTTTGTATAATTGGCGTCAACCTGTTCGAGAGTATAAAAGCCTACTCAGTCCTCAAACCTTAGCCAGTTGCTGCCCACTTAGCCTTCTTTGCTCACTCAGCTAGTAGAGATGTCGGCAAGCTTGGGCTCGGAGAAAGTCACCATTGATATATATATATATAGTTTTGCTACATATAAGCATAGTCGCGCACTAATCTGTGTATTAATACTGATTTATTCATACTTAAAATTTAAATTAACATTGTTTTCAACAAAATCTATTTTTTGATCAATCACATCACATTGATGCACAGATTAGTACATAATTGTGCTTGCAACTATATTTTTCCATATATATATGAATATTTTTGCAGAAGAAAAACCTTCGAATGAGATGGAGCCCAAATTATTATACCTGACTTTGAACACATTGCTTATGTGGGTGAACCAAATGTTTCGTAGGGTGAAAAAAATGTTGAGCAAGGTCAGACTCCCCAAAGTGAGCAACAACAAAACTACTCTCAAGAATATGCAAAGTCGTTGATGGAAGAAGCTGAGTATAGGGATGTCAATGAGCAAGAGGGGTGCCAACCAACTGTTGGTTATAGCATAACTGATAATGAAATTGGAGGTCACCAATTGCATCACTATAATGAGTATCCAAATTTGAAGGTTGACTTTTTAGAAGGTACATACATCTCTATACCGCTAAAGAGGTCAAGTAGTAACAAGGGGCCTATTTTTCAAGGCAGAACTTTCATTGTTGCTATAATACCTTACGATGATCTTTCTCTTACAAGAGACAATGTAAGCATTACAAGAGATAGTCTACAAGGTTCGCCACAAACGCACTCACGATGTCTATGCCCTCAAGGTCATTCACGCGGACTCAAACCCCACCATTACCATGGCCTAGGACTTGAAGTTTTTCGAGGTTGGAGATGGAGATGGTAGCTAAGGCTGGGCTCTGACTCTGTCGAAGTTGGAAAGCCCAACTCCGACCTTCGACTTCGATCAAAGTTGGAGACTAAGTTGGGCTCCAACTTCAACTCCAAATCAGAGCAAATTCCAACTCCGATCGAAGTTGTCAAAACCAGAGTAGAGAGTCGGAGCTCTAATCAGAGTTGAATGAAATAACAAAAAAAAAAAAAAAAGAACAGAACATAAGAAAATCTCAACAAAGAACATTCCATAATTCACAACTTGTTTTCTCTCTTGCAACGCAATATCAGAATCTCCTAACAAAGAACCTTTCACAAAGAATAGATAACATATTGTCAAATTAACAGAAGATTTTTACATCCTAACAAATAAAAAATAATAGAAATTATAACAAATAACATAAACTTCAAACTATAACAAACAAATTCACAGAAGATTTTCGCATCCTAGGATTTTGGATTGCAACAGACTACAGAGGAAGACAAGCGCAGTGTAACAAGTCCACCCTGAAAGCTCCTTATGCAGTATAGAAGAGAGGGTTGTTGGTGGTGAGAAGTGGCGGGAAGAGGTTAGGGATGAAACCCTAACCCACGTGCAGTGGAACTTGAGCAGATTTAAAACTGAAATAAAGACTTTAGTTGACTAAGGGAACTCAACTTCCCGAAAGAAAATAAGGATGAAAGAAAGTTGAGTATATAGAAGAGAATTTGTGAGAAAATGAAGGAGGAAGAAGAGAGAAACAATGGCAAGAGAGAAAAGAGAGAGACTTTCAGTTCTGAGAAAAAAAATAGTCTTCTTTTTTATATTTTATTTGAGAGTTTAAAAAAATTATAATAATTATATAAAAGAATATAAAGATTTAAAATTGAAAGTATTTTGTACTAGAGCTATATTTAAAAAAATAATTTTACAACTCATCATCCTCACACACTACATATCATATTTTTTTAATTTTTTAAAAAATTTTTAGTTTTATTTTTTTAAAACTAATTAAATTATTCATCCATATAAGATTGCTCACCTTCACGCTCTACTGTCCAATCTAGTCTAACACAACTACTTTTTCATAAGTGATAAGCTTCACGTCCTTCCAACAATGGAAAAGGTTACATTCAAAAAACAATAGAAAAGGTTATATTGTCCTCCAAGATGACCGCTCACCTTGGCAATGAACAGTCACTCTGGTGGGTAGGGCTGAGCAACCGGGTATCCGGGTATACCCGGCCCGGAAACCGGATTCTAAATCCGGGCCGGACTCCGACCCGGATACACTCGGGTTATGACCCGGGCTGGAACCCGGATTGCTCCGGGTTTTTACAACCCGGAAATCCGAGTTCCGGCCTATACCCGGTTTTTTTTTTTTTTTTCGTCTTGGGATATTACATTGTTGTTGATAAATATTATGTTTGAGAAACCAAATCCGCGCTCGAATGTTGATGCAACTTGCTTTACGTCTCATCTTACTAGAGATTACGCATATATACAGAGCTAATATCCACTGGTTTCGATCGGTAGCGTCTTATTCCTTTCACATCATGAACTTTTAGCACAAAAGTAAGAGAGTAGTACAGATTTGCGAGCATGCGTCGGTGCATATGCCCATACCTATTATACAGTAACAGAGCACTGGGGCTTTAGCCTGATCTGATCTCTGTCTCTTGTCACAGCAAATATAGAAGATTTTGCCCATTTGAGTTTGATGGCGATTCAGCCCAGGTAAAGCATGCATCAAGTTCTTTTGCACACAACAGCTCAAACCCTACTCTGATCTTAAAACCCATCTTACTTGGATCCTTCATTTTCTGTTCAGTCTACTAAGACACCTCTCTCTTTTAAATTCCAAAAGATTGATCAAAGCTGCATGCTTTTAATCTCCCTCATGAAACAAAGCTATGAATTTGACCATATCTTCTCTCCTCATCCTTCTATTCTCCCTTCCCCATTCGAGCTTTGCCGTGAGAATACTTGAAGGTACGTAATCCCTCTCTCTCTCTCTCTCTCTCTCTCTCTCTCTCTCATTATTTGGCGGGGACGGAAATGAACTGGGTTGTTTTCTTGAAAGACGCGTATGATAAAAATGGGGTTTTGATCAAGAAGGACCCGCAGGTGGTTTTCAACGAGAAACTGCATAAAATTGCTCAAATGCGCGAGCTGGAGCCGGGTTTTGGTATTGAGAAGAGATAATTTTTTGTTTGCTGAATCAGTCTGTAATGGCCTGTTCTTAGTTTCGTTTGGTGAACCAGTCTGTGATGGGCGACGACGGGATGAGGGTTTCGGGAAATTCGTTGAGAGAGAGAGAGAGAAAGAAAGAGAGAGAGAGTCAGATTGGGGGGTTTGGTGAACCAGTCTGTGACGGGCGACGAAGGGATGAGGGTTTCGGGAAATTCGTTGAGAGAGAGAGAGAGAGAGAGAGAGAGAGAGAGAGAGAGAGAGAGTCAGATTGGGGGGGGGTTTGGTGAACCAGTCTGTGATGGGCGACGACGGGATGAGGGTTTCGGGAAATTCGTTGAGAGAGAGAGAGAGAGAGAGAGAGAGAGAGAGAGAGAGAGTCAGATTGGGGGGGGGGGAAATCGGGTCGCTAGGATTTAGGTTTTAAAAAAACCCGGGTACCGGTACCGGGTTTTAAATCCGATACCCGGCCCGGATGCATCCGGGTTTTAGAAACCGGGTACCGGCCCGGTGCACGTAACCGGAACTCGATTATCCGGGTTTCGGACCGGGCCAGAAAAAAATTCGGCCCGATTGCCCAGCCCTACTGGTGGGCAGAGCAATAGCCCCCTCCAAGAATATGAGACCGACTTATTAGAGCTATTTCTAATTTGTTTGGTTCTGATTTCTCGCGCTTATAAAACTTGTTCAGAGTAATTCTTGGGATTTTCCATTCCCATGAATTGTCACTCTATCTTTATAGGGGCAAGAAACCACCACCCTTTGATGGTAGAAGTGCGTTTCCAGTTGAAGTCCTTGGAGTTGGAGTTGGAGTTGGAGTGAACTTGTGAGAATTTCCTGTTCAAAAGTATATGTAGCCAGCCCTCCTATCAGTTTGAAATTGAATTGAAGATGCATAAAAAGTTGTGCAATAGGGCGGTAAAGTTCTCAACTTTCACTCGAGGTTCTGTTCTCCAAGTCTCATTGGCTCCACACCATCAAACAGAAAAAGAATGCACATTATCACATTAGACCTCTTTCCATCTCAAATATTTATGAATAATAATAATAATAAATATGAATAGTAATAAAAAAATAATAAATAATAATAATAAAATAATAAATAATTTGTAAATAATAATGAACTATCTATCAATAATAGTGAATAATAATAAAGTAATTTCGAATATAACCTAATGAGTTTTGCTACTCATCATCCTCATAATACACCACACACCATATTTATTTTTATTTTTTAAAATTTTTTTAATTTTTTTAATTTTATTATTTCTAAATTAATTAAGTTCTTCTATTCATCATCCATGCATTACACATTTAATAGAGAAAAAATAAATTAAAAAATTAAAAAAAATTATGTATAATGTGTAATATGAGAGTGATGAATAGAATTTTTTTATAGATTTATATTTAAAAATTAATAAAATATATAAATATATTGGTCACAAATTTGCAAATAAGAATTATATTATGAGGGTGTTTCAGGAAATTTGACAGGAATATGATTCCATACGCCATTGGAATACATGTTGAAAGATCTATTCCACCATTACTACCAAACCTATAAACAGTAATGACTATTAAAACAAGGAAAAAATCTAGTTGTAAGTATAAGTATGCATTAATATATATATATATATATAAATATAATGTGATTAGTTAAAAAGTAAATTTTATTAAAAACAGTGTTAATTTAAATTTTAAATATGAAGAAATCAATATTGGTACATAGATTAATACGCGACTTTGCTTGTACTTAGCAAAACTCTAAAACAAATCCACACCTTGCTGTCAATATCATGCATCTAACACTTGTTTCTGTGAATCTGTAGACTTAGATAAGGATGATCATAATCCAACAGCAAAGCTTTTGCCAACTTTCTTCTTCATATAAGGGGACCACAATCAATCAAAGAAGTGTTGAAAACATTTCCATGCCGCAAATTCCTAGGATTCATTCAACACTACTTCTTGAATAAGTTACCTGATGCACCATTACTCGAGCACTTGCCATTCCAACATATTGGAATGCTGAAATAGATTGGAGTTTGCAGATGAGTACCACATGAGAATACTATTTTCCACCATAGATTTCATCATTTCTAATCACAAATGTTGATATAACACATTTTAAGCATTGCCCATTTAAGTGATAGATATATGAAACCACTTAAAATACTTCACATCAAAAGAGGTGACTGAGAATGATAAAATATAGGATGGAGATTAACGTTGTTCTTATCTCTTACAAGGAAGGATAGAGGATTCACTTTGCCTTTTTTTCCCACACAACTAACAGAGTTTCTCTTCATATTTTAAACCATCCCTTCTATTTGTGCAAGGTTGAAACTTCCCAACAATTTGAGCCTGTCGTACTCATACCCAAGCGAGTTATCAACACAAGATATTGTATGATTTCGCATGGGACCAAGGAAAAATTTTGTTACTCTTTGCAACAATTAACAGCATTATGCAATACATTAAGAATAGAGAAGAGGTGGCAGCGGATGCAGATAAAATTTCAAATTGACACTCCTTTTAATAAAATCTGAAGAGGAAGGGCAATGATACAAAATGAAAAAAAATATATATAGAATCTCCATCACATACAAGATACTGTCTCACATGGTGAATCACATTGAGGAAAAAAAAATAGAAAGAAAAAACTAAAGATAATACAAGCCTCTTCTTTTCTTTAACCTATACTGTTCTTTGGAAGCAAAAACAATGAAACAAACACATTTAAGTGCAAAATAATACCAAAATATACTTGCCGGCTAGTAGGGCACAAGTTAGGCCAAACTGGTCTGTTTCTCTACTTGCTGGTGCCCTTCTTCTTGAGCAGGCTTCCAAACTTTCCAAGCAATGGCTTCTTCTTCTTCTTCTGTTGTTGCTGCTTTGTTGGTGAGCTTCCACCATCATTATTGTTTTCTGTAGAGGATACCCCATTTATCTGATCAAAGCTCTCACCACCCTCCACCCTTGACTCGACTTCCTCTTCAAATGATTCCTGCTCCACTTCTCTCTCGGGTGAAAACTCTTTCTTTTCAATTTTGCAACTCTCCCACATCTTAAACTCAACTTGCACCGAGTCATCTTCTTTTTCCTCCTCCAGTTTTCCATTCCCATTCTCAATTTTGGCAGAAACCATTTTTTCAGCCTCCTCATTCAAGAAATTCTTTTCTTCCTGTGAGTTTTCTTTTCCAGGTTCATCACATTGATGACTTGGAAACTCCGTTTTAGGCTTCTCTTCTTTTGCATGTCCATTCTCTTCAGAGAATTCAACCACCTTTGGAAGCAAATCATAGTCCTTTTCACTGTCAGTTAGATCACCATTTTCTTCTATCTGCTTTTTGGCCATAGCTTCTTCAAGTAACTTAGATAACTCGTCAACTTTCTGAAGAGAAGTAGCTTCCCTAGTTCGGAGTTCCTCATTTTCTTGAATTATACTTTGCAACTCATTTTCTTTGTCCAACAGACTTTCTTTCAATTTCATGTTTTCAGCCTTTTCTTTCCCAAGAGTTTCCTGCAAATTAATTACCTCGGCTTCAACTTCCTGTAGGCTTTCTTTCAACTGAGCTTCTTCCTCCTTGCTGGCACAGGCTTCTTCCTCGGTTAACTTGAGCAAATTCACCAGCCTATTTATTTCTTTTTCCAGAGAAGAGTTCTCTTCTTCAGATTGCTTAACACAATCCACCAAATGAAGTTCTTTTTGCTCCCACTCAGCCTTGGAGATTTCAAGTTCATTCTTGGATTGTCGAACTGTATCCGTGAGAAGAAAAATTTCATGTTTTGCACCATCAATCATGCTTTTGTACTTATCATTCGTTGCATTCAAGACCAGCTTTAGATCTTCTATCTGGGTCTCATAGTTTTCATGCTCACCTTGAGTGGATAACAGCTTTTCTTTTGCTTCTCTTGCTTCTGCAGATACCTCATGCAAGGCTGAAGCTAACCTTTCCATTGATTTCTTGCTCTTCTCTTCTTCACTCCTGGAATTCTCCAATTTATTAATTAGTTCAACTTTCTCCACTAATAAGGCCTGAACATTAGAAGCTGCAAGCTTCTCATTATTCAAAGCCCGGGCTTTCTCCTCCTTCAGAGTGTCAAGCTCGGACTTCAGAGATTCAACCTTTTTGACCATCTCAGAACCTTCTTCCTTGGCCATATCAAGACGTCGTTCTGAATCCTTGAGATCCCCTTTCTGTCTTCCAATTGTAATCTCCAACAACCCCACCTTCTCTTTAAGAGAAGAAATTTCAAATTCTGCATCATGCAATAATTCATTGTTTCCCTCTAGTTGTTTCATGACTGAATTCAAAGACTCTGATGCAGATCTTTCCAACTTATTTGCTTCCTCGACCTGCGTCTCCAACTCCTCAACCCTGTTTTTCCACTCCTCCACTAGACTACGAGCATAAGATTCAGCCATCTTTGCAGCTTCTAGTTCCACATTAAGTTGTTCAATGGAAGCCTCTTTTTCTATCAACTTCTTCTCGACACCTTTCACTTTCTCAAGCTCTTGTTTCAAAGAGTCTATCTCTGATTTAAGCTTCAACACCACCTTGTTGTTTTCAGTGGCCTCAGTTTCAAGCTTTGAATCAAGCAAGGCCTTCAACCGGGTTAACTCAGCTGAGAGAATCTCCACTTTCTCAGCGTGAATCTCAGCAATCTTTGTCGCATCATCAGCATGGCTAAGTGCCTGGTTCTTTGCATCGCATGTCTTGGTCAGTTCCTGCTTTACTCTTTGAAGCTCTTGAGTGGTAGAGAGAAGAGATGCCACATCCATAGCATGTTGGTTCCTCACAGCTTCAAGTTCTTTCTGCCATTCCTCTTCCTTCTTCTGGGCTACCTCGATTCCTGCCTGCTCCAGCTCAACAGCCCGGAACTTATCAATTTCTGAATTCTCCTCAGCCCGCTTTTGAGCCACCAAAGCCTCCCTGAGTTTCTCATTCGCTTCTTCAGCAACTCTTTGTGCTTCTTTTAATTCATCAATGGCTTTTGTCTTCTCCTTCTCAACCAAAGCTATCTGTTCCTTTGCTTTCTTTAGATCTTCCTGAACAACATTCAATTGCACCTGTAATTCTGATCCCTTTGCAATCCGTGTAGGTTGCTTCTGAAAACTCAAGACAATGATGCATATCAATATACAGATTGCTCATCCCAAAGGGCATACAAAGGGAGAATCTCTTCCCATTTCAAGAAATAAACGAACTGAACATGAAATGAAAGTCACACTTGGCAGTCCATTTACGAAACTAACTCTTTAGCAGTTCATTCTAGAACATTACAAAGGTATTTTCCCGGATATTTCATTGTCTAAGAAGAGTGAAGAAACAAACAGCGATGGTCTTCTCTTCTCATCTCAAAGCTTTTAGAATTCAAAATCCCAACTTTAGAAATGGAAAAACATGCTTCAAATAAATGGAGATAAATAGCATTTGAAATGTGATCGTAAGTCTTACTTCAGGTGGGGTAACGGTAGCGGCTCGTGATGATCGACGCTCAGTGGTGGGTTTGGAAGTAACCGATCGCGGGGACCGATCAGCTGAAAGGCGTGGATTCTGCACAGGAGAGGCTGAATCAGATTCTGATTTAGCTACTCCTCTGCTTGGTCTACTAACTTTTGGAGTAGCCGGTGATGCTTTGTGAGGAGTTGCGGATAAAGTAGACCTGTCAAGTGCAAAGTCACATAAATATAGAGCCGTATTGAGAATGCTTTGAATTGGATAGGAAATGGGAGATGTACAAGCATAATCATGTGCAAGAACGCAACTGGAAACTTAAAAAAGTACAGATGGATCTAAGCCAAAAACGGGAACTTTGTACAGAAACTCGCCGTCAAAAAAAAAAAAAAAAAAGCAGCAAATATAACTCAAACTGAAAAGTAGAAGCACTGAACCACAGAGCAAGATTGGGGCAAGAGAGAAGTAGATGAACGGCATTACTGCTGCAATCTGCTTGCCGGTCATGTCATTCTACAGTAACAGAATATTTTACATACGGAAATCTCGTTTGAAGTTTCAAAATTTATTGCTGTTTGGTAAAACGGTCTCATCTTGGTTTTAAACTAGTTTAAGATTTCCGTATCTCATCTCGGGGGCCAAACCTGCCCTTAAATGTAAACTATATTTGATGTTCGGGAAATAAATTGTTCAAGGTCAGATCCAAGTAAATATGTACAGAATTCACCAGAAAAAATAACACCAATGACCTTGGATCAAGATTAAGAACCAGGAAATGAAGAAACTCCATTAAAAAAAAAAAAAAAAAACAGAACTGCGAAAGACGATTGAAAGAGGCACTGGAGAGAAGTGCTCTTACCTAAAATTGATGCAAAGATGCATAAGAATCACAAAAGAGATTATAAACAACAGATCCAACCAATTAATCTTCCAAATACAGAAAAAAAAAAAAAAAAAAAAAAAAAAAATCTCGAATTGATGTCACCCACTGATCTTCTAAAATAGAAAAGACAAACCAGCGAATAAAACAACATAAAGATACAAAACCAGATCTCCGAAGAGGGACATAAAAGAAGACAGTTATTGAGTGAGAAAATTCAAGAGCGATGATGGGTCGAGTGAAGTTACTTGGATTTGGATGACATGGTTGTGGAGATGTCGAAATTGATTGTTGTAGCCAGATAAAGTGAGACAGAGGCGAGTTCCCTTGAATACGGGGCTGCTAAAATGCTGACATTGTAAGAGAATGTCCAAGATGTTTCAGATCAGTATACCATTTGTCAACTTCTTCTTCCCTTATTTCAGAAACAGCATATGAAAGAAGAAGATGAAGATCATGAAGTGGATGATGCAGAAGAAAGAACTAGAAAGAAAGAATGAAGAGTAGAAAAGAATTTACAGAACAGAAACCAAATTATTTCGGGTTGGGTCTGCTGTCTCTTATTAAGTGTCCACACAGAGACAACACAACACAAACTCAACACTCCAAACACACACTCTCTCTCCTTTCTGGGGGAGGATGGCATTGGATGTTTTTTCAATTTTTCAGCCTTTCAGGTGCACACTCATTTACGAAAGTACCCCTCGTCGTTTTCTTTAACCTGTCAAAGGTACTCGTAACTTTTCCAGAGGCAAGCCAAAGGGACCTGCTTTTCAGGAAAGAAGATAATTATTCAGTACTCGGGATTTTTTACTCTTTTTTTTTTCATTTTTTAATTAGAGGTAAAAGAGTTTATTAATTTAATAAGTTTTGAGAAAATTATAAAATACCTAAATTATTTGTTTCAATAGACAAATTAATTAATTATAATATTCTAAATGAAAAATAATATTTAAATGTACAAATCTCACATATTATTTTTTTAAAAAAGTCAATAAATATAAAATTAATATTTTAATAAGATAATGTGAAAGAAGTAAATTCTACTCTTTTTTAAAGAAAATATATAAAATTGATAGATTCTAAGACTATATTTAAAAATACTTCTTCCTAACATCTAAATTATTTTTTAGTAAATAATTCAAGGATATAATAATAATCACGAGAAATAGTTGAATTGTTAAAGAAAAACAATATTTCTAACAATTAATTTGGTTAGAAAAATGGGTAAAGAATTATAGGATAATTTTAAGGTCATCGGTATAAGGTTGTCGTTTAAAGGATTAATCTCCCTCTCTCCTTAGATACGGTTGATCTGAATACGACAGTTTGGTCCGGTGGGATGGGTGCGGTTCCCGTGTGATTTCCTACGTAATAAACGTTTTATGCATCTTTCTTTGTTGAATAAATATGGCTACAAACACATTTTTAATAGGAAGTAAATATATTCATTATTTATTTTTTAATTATATAGTATTAAATAATATATTTATAAATAAAATATAATAAATAATTTCTAATCATATAATATTATATTATAAAATAATAAAAATTGAGATAATAAATAATATTATTCGATATATTGTACATTCTTAACAATTTAATTTATAAAAATAATTATATATAAAAATTTTATTATTTAAAATCTGTATATAAATTGAAATATGAAGTTGCATAATTGATCATTGTGTCGGTGTTCAACATAAATATCTAATTAGCCAGACATTGCAAGGACACGTGCATGGTCCTATTTTGTGTCTTAAACATTATCCTCCAAAATCTTTTTTCTTCCTCGAACACTTCCCCAAGCTATGATCTACAACAATTTTCTTTTGTAGTTATCTCTACAAATACTCTTAGCTAGAACAGATAGATATATGAGCGTTATATAATTTATTACTCATTTATATGGATGATAATAAATATTATATGACATGTTTTATATTTTTATCTGTCTTTTACTTAAATCTCTTAATATCCGAACAACTTAAGGATTAGTCAGTAATTAGTAATTTTATAATATACACGCATATAAATATATATAAAAATTCTATTTACAATTACTTTTACGTACTCTTATATGCACTTTATTGATATAATTAACTGCTTATTAATAATAAATTGATACAGTCAATCGTATAAGTGGAGAGCATAAAGAATACGTAAAAATGATTGTATATAGTATTACTCATATAGACAAAAATTTTATATATATGACATCTGTCAAGAGTCTAATTGTGAAAAATCATGGTTCGAAATCTCCACCCCTGTATCCAATATATAGAGAGAGAGATATGACAACCTTTCCAAATCAATTTGATAAGGTTTACCATAAAAATGTAAGAAGTGTAGATTATAGAAGTATTTTCATCAAACCTAATGCTTTATATATACTAGGGGTGGCAATATGTTACACGACCCGTTAACCCAACACGAACACGACACGATAATAGCGGGTTAGGGTTTAGCCTTAATGGGTTCGGGTCAAAATGGGTTGACCTGTTAAGACACGATTGCTTAACGGGTTGATAACGGGTTAACCCGTTTTGACCCGTTATAACCCATTATGACACGTTAAGAAAGTTAAAGTTACAATTATACCCTTATATCTAAAAATAAAATTGTTAGAATTTCAATTTCGATATTTTTATTATTTGGATTGTAGTTTTGAACTTATAATTAGTTTTATAATTTTTATAAATATTGTAATTTTAACATTTATATAAAATTATGCTAAATTTAATCAGGTTAAAAAAGTTAATTTCGGGCCTATTCAACCCATTTACATAAATAGTTTAAAATGAGTTGTATTGTGTCGTATTAACCTATTTCGTAATATTTTCTTAATTTATTTGTTTACTTATAAAAAAATATATTTCGTAATATTTATTAATGGGTCAAAACGGGTTGACACGACACGACCCGTTATGTTAATGGGTCGTGTTAGGGTTTGAGATTTTGACACGATAAGCTTAACGGGTCTGGTTAGGGTTGACCTATATGACCCGTTAACACGATTTGACACGACACGAACACGACCCGTTAACACGATTTGACACCCCTTATATATAGGGAAAAGTAATTAGGAATAGGAACGTTGATTTCGGATTGGACATGGCAAATTAGGAGAGAAGCTTTTGTATGGTGGGAAGCTGACAAGCAAACCAACAAGCAAGCCCTTAATATATATTCCTTGTAGGTGTCGCAAATGATTGAAATGGAGGTAATATTAGGTGGGGGCTTTACCTTAAGAAGGTTGCAAACCAAGATTTTTAGGCTTTGATTAAAACCTTTTTATTTTTAACTGAGATATCTTCAACAAGTTTTGGGAACTACTTCATGTGGGGGAAGAGGAGAAATTGAGATGGTTGGTCCTTTTTGGTAAGATTTGATTCATGCACCAATGGGATGGATTATTTGCATATCAAGCATCTACTCATGAACAAGTCTATCTTGTGCAACCCTTCCTAACCCATCTTTTTTGGGTAAGTCTGTCTAACCAATCTTAACAAAAGAAATTACACCAACCAAAACAATCATAAGGTTGAACCTAAAAAATATGTAAGAGTATGAAATAAAATAAAATAAAGACAAGAATATAGAAGATGTACTCGGAGATAAAAGTAAAAACAAATGGAAAAAAGGAAGAGTAATTTAGTTTATTTGAGCAAGAAAAAAGAGGAAAATTCATTTAAACGAGTCTTTAAGATCATGTTTAGATAGTTAGTAGAGTGATATGAGATCACTTACTATTATTTAATATTTTATCATTATTTTTTTATAACTTTTTACACTACTATTTACAAATTATCAGATATCACCTCACCATCCAAACGTGTTGTATGGATTTCACCGTGTATTGATCTATGTCTTGTCCTCTCTAACGGCTTGTTGACATGGGTTCTAATGTTAAACCACTCGTATCTCTATCTATTTATTTCCTTTGATCTTCCATCATATATTATATGATTCTGATTCTCGTGCCATCTCCAACCATCCAACCACCATTAAAGGGACATGTTAAACAATCATATAAAAAAATAGTCTTTATATAAATCATGTTGCACAAATTGTCGGCAAGGTATTATCACATCCTCCTCAAAGGCCTCCACACACCACAGTACCTAATCCATACAACAAACAAACTATCACCACAGTACCTAATCCATACAACAAACAAACCATCTAATCCATACAACAAACAAACTATCTACCTAATCCATACAACGAACAAATTATCTTATCTTTATAAGTTATTCTATTATTAAATTGTGTAGAGTACATCATTTAAATGGTAATATTTTATTTATAAAATTCAAATTTTAAAATTTTTCTTTTAAATTATATTATCCACGCCAAGTTATAAATAGTTTTTCTATGTCTATTGAACCCATAAATCCACTTCCATGATCAACCCGACTCATATATTGGATAAAACATGAGGTAAACCATTATTAAAGTTACAATAGTCAACAAATTATTACGGGTTGTACATAAATTAGTCAATAAAGTACTTTCAAGAAAACAAAATATAGTAAGCCTTTTGACCTACTTTCGAACCCCTTCCTGTAATTATAGGAATAGTAGGGGGTTTTGATCATCAAAACAACAGCCATTTGTGCCACAAAATATTTGAGAAAAAAAGGAAGAAAGTCTTTATATATATATATATATTAGGGGAATTGCAATTCTTTTTATCTTTGATATTTTCGTCATCATGATTCATCAATCCTCTTGATCTGTAGTATTTCTTTTTCTATTAATATTAATAACAATACATTATTTAATAAAAAGCTAGCTATATTACTCATTCAGAAGAAGAAAAAGAATAGGAAAAGGACTTCCCATGCATGCATCCAGATGATTGGAACCGGCCATCTATAAAAAAATCTACTAATTATCATCCCAACGCTATATGGTATACATGATTTTTTTTAATTTTTTTCTTATTAAATATGTAATATATAGATGATGAGTAGAAAAATTACTTTAATTTAAGAAAAATAAAATAAATAAAAATCAAATATGATGTAAGAATAATGAGTGGAAGAACTCGGCATCCATTTAGCTAAGGAACAATATTTGAGTATCTTATCTATTGTTTCCAAAGAAACTCTCATTATTAGCAATCGTAAAGAAAACTCAAATCAAAGCTATCGGTATATATTAAGACAAATTAAGTATGAAAACGATCAATCCTTTAGATAACTACTTGAATTTTCTTGATGGCTGGGAATATCCTTCTAATCTTTAATTATCAGGGCTGCCTGCCTATTAAATTCAACTTAGAAACTTCTTCTGCAAGTATTAATATTATCAATCTATTTAATTAGGTAATTATTATATTGGAGATGTGGGAACAAAATGGGAATTAAATTAATATATGTTTGCATGGTTTTTGTTTATTTGGTCGATCTGCATAAATATTTAAAATGACCATGCATGCGACTCACTCACTCTAGATCTTTCAAATGGCATGCATCTTGCATCATTAATTATATATGATCATAAGATCATCCTATTTATTTTATT
This sequence comes from Carya illinoinensis, assembly GCF_018687715.1. Taxonomy (NCBI): domain Eukaryota; kingdom Viridiplantae; phylum Streptophyta; class Magnoliopsida; order Fagales; family Juglandaceae; genus Carya; species Carya illinoinensis. The sequence goes on from NC_056757.1 coordinate 6,777,913, forward strand.
TACTTCATCCGTTACCCTTAGTCTGGAACATAAATTTATAGAGTGGAGCAAAGTTTGGAAATTGTCCCAATATAAGTAGGGCTGAAAAATTAAACCAACTGGTCAAAATTAAACCAACCCGACCGGTTGGTTTAATTTTTCAGCCCAAAATCGAAACCGAGCGACTAAAATTTTATGAGTGTAGTACTGACCGATAGAGGGAGAGAGAATCAACTGTCCGATTTTTTGATACCTATCCAAAACTATCAATAGTATCTTCAACCTCTCCCTCGGGTGTATGTTACTTCACCCATTAATGTTTTTGCTATCTATTTAATGGCTTACGTTTATGAGGATTTTTAAAACGGGCAGGTAAACAGTTTTGTATGGTTGAAGTTCATTTTTCTTTGAGTGACACAAGTGTACATCTTGCCATGGCAGTTAAACTTGATATTAGGATCATCCATGGAACAATCCTCTACCTTCTTAAAATGGTCCAAAACAAATGATAGACCATTCTTCTTCCGTTTCTTAGAAAGTGGACATGCACTATGGGTAGGGGCACTTAGGGCTCCTGAAATTTGGATATCTCTTAAATCATTTCTCAAGTTTGTAATTGTTTCGTTTAAGTCAACATCAATTACACTTGATAAAGAACCTATCTAACAAATGAAAGACAAAAATAATTACAAGCACAAAAGAAAAACAAAACAAAACAAAACATGTTTCCCAAAAACGAACATAAAAATCACAATTACATAATAGCTAGTTTGTAAATGGCAAACAAGTCTAAGTTTTTAAAATCTAGATTCTAGCTTACTCATCTTTTCACAATTTACATTAAAATATATCACAACAAAATTGCAATAACATAATCAACAAACAATAATCTACTTTTTAGATTCTTCCATGCAAAAAGGTACATTAAACCGAACATATAGATCACTCACAATGGAAAATAGGCTCTCAGTTACTGTTCATGGTCTCAGATTTTTTCTCCAGAAGTTTCAAAGTGCCAATACATACACATATAAACAAGTTACACGTGAAATAATACGCAAAATACATATCAAAAGTAAGGGGAATGGAGTTTGGCACATATCAATTTCGGGCAACATGGACAAGCGCTAGTTATGGGCATCAATTTCTAGATCGACCACCAGTGTACCGCCGGATTGAGTAGAGGGATGAGAGGGATTGAGTAGAGGGATGAGAGAAGTCCAAGTGAGAGAGAGAGAGAGGGCACGGTGACGACTGAAGAAGGCGAAAGGGTGGGAGCTTGGGTTAATTTTTTCTAACTCATACTAATGAAACGACACCATATAACTTACTTAAGTTGAACTCCATTGTTTATATAAGAATAAAATAAAATAGATATATATATATATATATAAATATAAATATATATATATATCTATATAATCGGTTGGTTTACTTGTTTAAACCAGAACCGAACCAATTGACGTGAATTTATACCACTTTGGACAGCTGATTGACCGGTTTTCCACTAAATTCAACTGGTTCCAACATCCACCGGCCGATTATGGTACCAATTTTCTCGATTATTGTTCACTCCTAAAAATAAGAAACAAAACTCGGACCAGACTAGTCTTGTGGCTTAATTAAAAACTGGCCGGAGGAGGTAACACAAATTAAATGCATTATTGTTTCCTTTATAAAAGAGTCTGGCAGCCATAAAATGATCATGAGCATATTGAAGTGTTTGGTAGACAGAACAGAACCGTACGCACGAATTTGTCACAAACAAAAATCCCATATTCTTCCACACATCAGAATTAACGATTCCATTCTTAGAGAAATGCATGCATGGGTACTGAAACTGGATCTATCATCTACCCCCCACAACTGAAAGCAAACTGTACGTACTGCGGAGTTGTAAGAACTGCAGGGTTTCAGGACAGCTAGGTTAGCTTGATACCTTGACGTGACCATGATCAATAATGGTGATCATGACCTGTACGTACTACTTCACCAAATATCTCATGATTTGAGAGTACTGCTTGTGTCTTCATGCATATTTTTGTACACTATACTGATCATCAGTACTGTCCTCCAAGGTTCTGCTCCGAAGCTTTGCTAGCTAGCTAGCTTGATATCTTGTCTTCGTTCGGCTTAGGGCCAAAACATAGGTACTTGCTGGGAAATAATCTTTACTTTATCTCATCTCGTTTAATTCTAACTATCTTATTTTCTTTTTAAATATTATTTAAATATAAACATTTTTAAACTAATCATAGTTATAACTTTTTAACTAATTATTATAAATTTTTTAAACTTTTAAATAAAACATAAAAAAAATTTAATTTTTTAAAATTTTAAAATAAAATTAATAATATTAAAAAATTATATTCTAATAATTTTTTTATTCAACTTTTTTCTATATCATTTCTTATAATATAATAAATACTTAACTCAAATTATTTCATTTATACTATTCACAAACCACTTTATTACTATTTTTCATTAGGCCTTTAATTTTCTTATTTAACTTAAAACATTAAGTTTAGTTTATTCAATGTTGGCTTTTGGGTTGTAAAAAATGAAAAATATAACTTCATTAGGTACCTGTTTGCACTGAGTTTTTCACCGCGAATGAAAGATAAGAGTGTATAAAAATAAATTTTAAAATAAATATTGTATTAGAGTTTATGAAATTGAATAAATAAAGTTAAAAAATTGTTTGAATGTGATTATTTCAAATTATTCTTATTTTAGAATTTATAAAAGTTGTATTGATTTTTATATTTAAGTAATAATTAGATGAAAAAAATTGTAAATTAAAAATTAAAAAAATTATTTTAATAGAATGAAATTATAAAAAATTTTAAAAATTCTAAAAGTTATCATATTTGCAGAAGATGCCCTTAGGGCAAGTTTGAAGCATGGGATAACACATAAAATTATCATCTCATCTTATCATTATAATTTTTTTTAAATTCTTACATAAAATATAATAAATAATTCAACTTTTATAAATTTTAAAATAATAATAATATTAAAAAATAATATTTTAAATTTTTATTTAAAATAAATTTTTTTATCTCACTTTTCAAACATTCCCTACGTCTACATGTTTTAATTCCTTTGAGACGTACCTGAGAAACTTCGTCCATATTCCTTTTTTTTTTTTCCTTTAACTGAGCATATTTAAAAAAGGAGCCTACTAAAGAGAGATATTTTACAAAGGTCGATGGCATGATGTGAGGGAACTATAATGGTTAGCATTTAAAGACGTGAAGTGTTGATCTGTACATACCGCAATTTACACTATGAAAAAAATTATTATATGTCAAATTGAAGTCAATATTAATTATATAAAATTAAAATTATTTTAATAAAATAATACATACAACTCTATCGATTGATTGTAAAATATTTATAAAAAAATTGTAAATATATTATTATCCATACAATTATAAGTAGATGATCATATGGCAAGGCAACAATAAATGAAAATGTACAACCCACGTGTTGTCCCACATGACATGTTTAATACAATTTGCAATAACTTATACCATAATCCTATTTTTTTTTTCCATTTATTTGGTCATTTATAATCATTATTTTTTATTGATTATTGCTGTTGTTACAGTCACCATCCTTAAATGACAATAAAATTTACGTGGAGGCAAGATTCAAGCTCCAAAATCTCTTACCAATCATGTCAATAAGCACTTAATATACATTTAAGATTAAGCGATGAGTTCTGTTATATATAATTATTTTTATGTATTATATATGTATTTTATTGATATAATTAGTTAAAATAATTATTTTTATTATAAAAAATGATGTAACTAATTAAATTAATAAAATTAAAAAATATACATAAAAATAATTATATATAAAAATTTTTATATATACACATGCAGTGTAGGCTGCAGTAATTATTGAAAGGAAAATTTTTCTTGTCATTCTCACATTTTATATACCATATTTATTTTAATTTTTTTTATTTTTTCTATAATAAATATGTAATATGTGGATGATAAGTAAAATAATTTAATTAGTTTAATAAGAATAAAATGAAATAAAAAATAAAAAATAAAAAAATAATATTTTAATATATAAAATATATAGTGTGAGATGATGTGTAATATTTCTCTAAAAAAAAAAAAAAAAAGAAAATATAGGGTCCCAAAACTTCCTGGAAAGTTCAAAACAACTGCCATCCACATGGGAATCGGGATCAAAGTAGGCAGATAAAGCAGTAGAGGTGCAGAGAAAGGCGAGGAAGGTCAAAGAAATAAATAAAGAAAATGTATCACATGTCCTAAGTGGGACACATATTATTATTATTATTTTAAATAAATTATTTTTAATATCGAGAATACACAATTCTTTTACAAGAAGTTTCTTATAAGTACACATGTTTCTAATCCGATAATTAGTGTGAATACAGAAGTATGAACCCAAGATATTCGTTCCATGGAGATTTTGCCCATATGTAAGTAGGGCTGTAATCGAGCCGAACTTTGGCTTGTCGAACTCGAGCTCGACTCAAAATACTCGAACTCGAGCTCGAGTCCGAACTTGAGATTTTTTTTAATTCTTTATTCGAGCTCGACTCGATAAGTTGAAATCTCAACTCGAGCTCGAGCTCGAATTCGTCCCACAAACGAGTTCGAGTCGAGTCGAGCTCGAGCTTGAGCTCGAACTTGAATTATTTTTTTAATAAGATTTAATAATTAATAAATTAAATAAATAAATAAAAAAGAATTAATATTGAATTTATACAATTAACAAGTAGAACCTCTATTAAATTATAAAATTTTAAAAAATTTATAAATAATTAATATCTAACTAGTTGATATTTATTCAAAATAACAATATATTATATGCCTACATATATTATTAATACATATACTTAATATGATAGAATATATCTATTTCATATATGGTTTCCATATACTTGTATATGAAATTATTAAATTTTATCAACTAATTATTATACAAATTATAAAATATACCTATGAAGTATATTTACTATATAGACATAAGTAATTAGAATACATATTATATATTTAATTATAAAAGTGGTATGCTTATATTATTAACTAATACATATACATGCATAGGTATATGTATATATTTATTAATATATGAATGAGTTTTAATCGAGTCGAGTTAACGAGTCAACTCGAGCATAAACGAGCGAGCCTAAACGAGCCTTAGTCGAGTCGAGTCGAGTATGTGTTATTTACAAATCGAGCGAGCATCTGCTTTAACGAATGAACTTTTTTTTTCACGAGTCGAGTTCGATTCGAGTTTAACCGAGCGAGCTATCGAACAGACTGGTTCATTTACAGCCCTATATATAAACAGATCTTGTTGTAGTATCAGCATTAGTAATGAACTTAATAAAATTAAAATTTAGCTAATATTTGATTAAGAAGTATAAAAAGGAGTTGTAGTGGTTTCAACAAAATTACAGTAATTTTAACTTTCATCAATTCCACTCGTCAAATCCGGTGAGCCTTAACTTTTGGCCAAATATTATTTTGGCATAAAAAAATCCTTCTCTCTCTTGCTTTTCGATTCTTACTTATTGCTTTTCATATTTTCTGTTTTTTAAACATATTTAATCATTTGCGTAGTTTTTTTACTTTAATTTGCATATATAGTATACCTGGAAAAATATAATTGTTGAAAAAACATATTAGGTGAAAAAATATGATTGTTAAAAAAAAAAAGCTGTTAAAAAATTTTATTCATTAGAATAATATGAACGTTAAAAAATTAATGTATAAATATTTAATAACGAGTAACTATTCAAATTATAATTAGAATTAAAATAAATGAAAATGTTAAAATCAATATTTTAATAAAATAGTGATAGATTTGTTGAGTCTGTTATTTAGTGTTATTGAAAACTGAGAAGTTACATTTGTAAAAGTAAATTTTAAAATTAAATTTTAGTCAAATTTTATTGAGCCCACCAATAATGCTATAAGGTTTAGGTGTTCACTAATTTCTTATCTTGGTTGGCCACTTGATGGGTCAGGTTAGGTCAAGGTTAGCTTATTCCTCATGTTTCACGACATTTTCGTTGGAAATGTTGTTCTTATTTTGCTTTCAATTTTTTTTTTTAAAAAAATATAAATATAATACTTTTAATCGCCCTTGATTATCACTTTAGAATAAGGGTCTAATGTACATACTTTTTCATCGAGGTTCAATAACTTATTTCTTAATAGCGATTTGGGTTTAATGGAAGTAGCATTAGCTATTCTACTTGAATAGTGGAATGGGCTTCCCAGAAAAGAAAAAAAAAAAAAAAAGGATTTAAGTGAGCAATATGAAGCTGAATTTCTTTAAAGCAAATTAAAAGCATTGAGATCAGATGAGATAATTTTAGATAAAAATTAAAAGTTAAATAAAATATTGTTAAAATATTATTATTTAATATTAATATTATTTTAGAAGTTAAAAAAGTTAAATTATTTATTATATTTTATGTAAAAATTTAAAAAAATTATAATAATAAAATAAGATAAAATATTTTCACTATCTAAATAAGACATTAACTTTTATATTAACTTATCTCATCTCAATTCATTATCGCACCCACGAAGTGAAGAAATGTACAAGGCCCCTTAAGCTTGAAGTGCTCAGAATATGATTCCAAGAAACATGGTAACATGGAAATGAATAATGATAAACTTACTACCCTTCTATCACTCTTTTATTATTTTTTTACTATTTTTTATAATTTTTTTATTTAATAGTTAAGAAAATGACTATTAATAAAATTATATATTTTTATAATTTTTTTAATGATTAAAGATGTAAAAAAAAAAAATTACTTAAAAAAAAATCAAATACATTAAAATACTAAAAAGATGGTAATAGAATAGTAAGTCAATCATATGGAAAGATATCAGGACATTGAATGTAAACTGATTTATAAATTTATTCTACATTAGTCACAGATTGAGGAGTTACAGGAGAGAAATTTCAATCATCATCATCATAAGACACGTGGAAACTAGTGGTGCAGCCAGATGCCTCAGGGTCCTCGGCCCCACAACAGTCATAGAACTTGGCAGCATACGGCGGATCATTGGGTCCCAATTCATAGTACCTTCGTACAAGAAAAGAGAAGAAAGGATCAAGCCACTAAATTTTGTTCCTGGACCTAAAATTATCTTTGAAATAAAACAAATAAACAGAAAGAAACAGGATTGGAAAAAACAGAGAACAATCTGAACCTAAAATTATAGTTTCATAACAACAAATTTTCTGATAAGAAATATAATAAATTTATCAAAAAATAATGAAAACAAAACTGCAAGTAGGACTCAACCCACTCAGAACATCCAGTCCAAATTCCATCCAAAATATACCAACTTGATTTGTTTTGGTTGAAAAGAGGATGGACCTCTTTGACCAACAGAATAGCTGTCAACCATAAGGACCCTTCTTGGTTTGAGACTTGTGAGGACAGGCAATCTCATTCGAAAGATCAAAATGTGAGTCTTTTGCTATATTAGGACATGAATACAAGAGATGCTCATTCCTACAACCATCAAATACATATTTAAGCAGTACAAGAGCATCAATTCAACACAAGTATCATTCATGGAGATGGACAAAACATCTTTTGCAAGAGAAAATTGAGACTCAGTTGCCCCATTACCACCTTACTGGCTCATAATCTCCGCGTTCAATTAAATTACTTATCAATCAAAACTCTGCAGCTAGCCCAGCACCGCTCACGATCTGGCTTCTTATATTTTCAACTTTCCCCAAAGAACAGGGTGCCATTTGGAGAACGTCTGGACTGAAGTCATGGCTACAAACACAATACTTCCACTCTTTCTCAATAATATGCCATTAGAACTAGAACTCCATGATGGCATGATTAAATCAACCAAATCCTCCAGCACATCCACCATTACAGTAGAATTCAACTCTGCTTCTGTTGTATAAATTTCATCTCACAGTATCAATTCAGTACCATATTAACTCAATATCTTCAATAGGTCACTGTCAGGATATAAGATTTCAAATCGTCTACCTCTCTCATATGGAGAGCTCTTGACACATACTGGACAATTTCTTGCTTGTGTTAAAGCAATTTTCCTTTTCCTTTTCCTTTTCACCAAAGTAGACCTACCAACATACGTAAACAACTAATGTCTGATAAGGCCTAACATAGGAAACACGGATATGAATTATTAAGGAACTGCCTAGCACTGGATACAAATTGGAAGAGTTCTTGCTCGAGTTAAACCGATTTTCCTTTCCATTCATTTTTTCCACACCAAAGAAGACCTACAAACATATGAAAACAACTAAAATCTGATCAAAGCTTGACAAGAAAAACATTGATATGAGGTATTAAGGAGCACTTGAAAACTTGTCAAAGATAAGCGTCATAACTCATTGCACATATTGCAGTTCAATTATCTATATCTGCCTTCAGGAAGTAAGATTCCAGCATAGCCCATCCCGCGTACCAATTGTAAATCTCACGTTCCTTAAGGACGCCATTAGCAAGAGGGGGGAAAAACAGAAAAAGAAACAGTATATATGGCCGAATTTACATGCTGTAATTTTATTCTCCAATATAAATTGCAACAGCAAATAAATACTGTAATCAGGTAATGGATATCTGGTAGATAGAGATAATTATAAAATTACAGGTGGCTATAACTTTTGTGGTTCATGGAGAAAAGAAAAATCAACAGACTTGTGCCGAGAAGATCTTCGAAAGTCGAAACTAAAGGAAATCAAATTCAATTGAAGACTTTACCCTTGTTCCTGACTTCGAGTAAGAGCAAAAAAAATTCTCAATTTATAAGAAACTTTCATACAACTGAATCTAGAACACAAATACCCAAAATTTAAATGGACCAAAGCCTCAAGTTCTGAGTCATATATCCAACAGATATTCCAAATAAGCAAATGGGTATTGGAAAAAATAGGAGATCTCAACTTCCCAGTTCATATATCCAAACAAACATTAAAAACTCAACAGAGTGAAAGGCACACGATTATCCTCGAAAAGCCACACAGATACCTACGCATATGCATATTTAAGGATATCCAGACGGGAGGAAGGGTACCTTTTCTGGTCGTCATGGCGGCGACAGACAAAGAAAGAAGTATGGAAGCGGCATGAGGAAGGGGTATTAGATGAAGGAGTATAGGTTTGATTGCATCTCCTGCATAGTTTCTTCTCCTGCTGTGTCTGGTTCTCTTTCTCCATTGCCCTTCGTTTGTGAGAGGACGTGTTCTCACTGTACGTAGCTTTTGTATTCTTTTTTTAAGTAGTTTTTGTAATCTTATTTCCTGAAAAAGAGACAAAATAAAAAACATTTCTCTTATAATTATTATTAGCAAAATTCTTTTAATTATTCTCATACACTACATATAATATATAATTTTTTTTTATTTTCTTTTCTTACCAAATGTTCACTAGTTGTTAAATTAGTTGAGTCTATCTTAAGAATTTGCAGGAAACTATATCATATTGCAATACACATTTGACGTGGAAGCATTTCGCATCATATATGTTAAAAAATTATTGGTATTTTTTTTTTTATATATTTGAAAATGGGGGTTTTGAACTCCATATTTTTCATATTTTCTTTTTGAAGGTTAAGGGTAATGCCAATCAGGCACAAGTCCTTTTTAAAACTGTAATAGATCTTGAAACAAATGGCCGATGTGTGTATAACAAAATTCATTCCACATATATCAATTATACTTTTTGTTGTCCAGATGACTAACAAAAGAGGGGGAGTGAATTGAGTTATATTAAAAAAAAATAATTATAAATCAAATATATAATATAAAATATAAACAAAATATGAAATAACAATAAATATAAAGAGTAAGGGTAAGAGAGAAGCAAACTCAGTATGTTAACGGGGTTCGGCCCCACTGCCTACGTCCTCGCCTCAAGCTATCTCTTGAAGATTCTCAAATTCACTATTCAACCTCCTTCAGGTGGAGATAGAAATCTATTACACCTTTGAACAACACCGCTACAAAGGATCTGTGCAGAACACCCTCTACACTTGCAATCACCTTACACATGGTGAATCAACTATTCTCCGTGTAAAACACTTTTTACATGCACAAGGGTTATAAACACCCTTTTTCTGATACAAGAGCTGATAGTGAGTAGGTTATCAGAAAACACTCCTCAATGAGTGAAATAAGAACAATACAGCGCAAACTATATATCTCAAAATGAATAAGGATTAAGGCTCAATGCTTAGAGAAGAGAGAATGAAAGTTTTGAATGAATATTGTATACTCTGGATGTTGTAAATGTGAAGCTCTCAAATGATCTATTTATAAGCATATGAGACCTCATATTCAAATTTAAAAAGATTCACATGTCAAAGACAATATCATTCACTTTTTTTAAAAAAATCAAATAAAAGGTTCTTCTTTTTCAATTGTCAAAGACAACATCATTCATTTTTCAAAAATTTCAAACCTAATTTTTTACTTTTGGCATATGACAAAAGGAGCACACTTTACTTTTCAAATATTTCAAACAAAATCATCTACCTTTTGCATAAGTCAAAAAAATCATCAATCACTTTTGAAAATATTCAAATAAAACATGCACATGTGAAAGATGACAATCAATCGTCTTTAATATTTTCAAAGTTCAACCCTTTAATCAAGGTATGCACATGTGAAAGATGACAATCAATCATCTTTCAAAATTTTCAAATTTAATTTTCTAAATATTCATGCACATGTGGAAAATGTATTTTAATGCTTTATGATAAAATATTAATTTTAAGCCTTAATCCTAATTTCAAATTTTTAAGAGATTTACAACATTACTTTATAACTTTAATGTGAACTTGTTCCCTTCTTACTCATGCTTGTTTCCTTGATGTGCTTGACTCCATTATGTAGACAACTTGACCTTGAGACTTCTTTATTCTTTGAATTCATTTGTTATCATCAAAATCCATGTGTAGATATATAATTACAAAAAACTTGAAACTTTAGGTTCAACAATCTCCCCCTTTTTGATGATGACAAATACTTAATAGAACCTGAAAGCTGTATTAATACTTAAGTTCCCCCTGAGAATGTGCGTTAGTTTTTCAAGCAAAAGTATAAATATAATTCTAAGCATATATAATAAGTTTAGCAATTCAAACAATGTTAATGTTCTAGTCTAACACTTCTCCCCCTTTTGGCATTATTAAAAAGGATTCGCAACAAGTAAATGGACTGAAGAAAACGGTGCGTTAATAGAAACTGTAGATAGTTGAATAAAATTGGATCCGTCCGTGACCCGACAAGTGTGGCTGGAGATTTGAAAAAAATCGCCCGATGTTGTTGACAAACGAGATTGAAAGCTTCGAGTTTCTAAAAAATGTCATTTTCACCGATCGGAAAAAAATCACATTACTCTTTGACTTGGATGATAGCTCGTCTGGTTCTTTATGCTATCTCTATAAAATCAGTCTTAAAGTTCATCCAATTCGCATCAAGTTTCATTCTCATCTCTATAACTCATTTGCATTCTTTCAACATTCTCGTTTTAAGCCTTCTATTCTATTCTCAATGGCTCATTCTTCTAATATTTCTCTAGATCCATTCATGAAACATTCTGCACCTCAACCTCCTGTCCTTTTTGCAGCTGCCATTGGTGTCATGTTGCAGCAAGAAAATAATAATCTGACTAATAAGTCAGATCTGATGCTATTTATGACTTGGTGAGTCTTGGGACTCGCTACTCTTCCTCTATTGTTGCTTTTTTTCAGCGGCTATAAGCCAGAAATCATGAAGTTGAAAAACTTAAAGAACAAATATTGTACTTCAACGAATTGTTCAAGAGTCTCACACAAGGGAAGGAATTATTCGGCAGAAGAATAAACAGTTGAAATTTTTATTAGATTCTTCATTTCGCTTGCCGGTTCCCATGGATAAGAATGACATGATATTGTATGAAGAGAATGAGCGTCCCAAACATGAGGCTAAGAATCTTAAGTTTATGTAAAAGTATTTAAAAAATTTATTTATATTTTTATTGACTCTGCTCTATCTTTTAAGAGATATTCATAGCATGCATCATACCTATTTCTCTTCTGATCATACATAATCTATCTTCTGGTAAAGGTTTTATGAAAATATCTGCTAACTGATTGTGTGTGTTTGTGAACTCTAGTACTATATCCCCTTTTTGCACATGATCTCGAAGAAAATGATATCTTATTTCAATATGCTTAATTCTAGAATGTTGTTTTGGATTTTTTGAAAGATTCATAGCACTTGTATTATCACATTTGATTAAAATGTGATTAAACATGAGTTTAAAATCTTCAAGTTGTTGCTTCATGTAGAGAATTTGAGCACAATAACTACTCGCAACAACATATTCTGTCTCAGCAGTAGATAGTGCAACAGAATTTTATGTTTTACTAAACCAGGAAACTAGTGCATGACCTAAGAAATGACATGTTCTACTAGTGCTTTTTGATCTATTTTACAGCCAGCATAATCTGTATCTGTGTAACTGATTAGATCAAAAGATGTGTGCTTAGGGTACCATAACCCTAGGTTAATTGTACCACTAAGATATCTAAGAATGCACTTAATTGCAATTAAATGTAATTCTTTTGGAGATGATTGAAAGCTTGCACATAAGCACACACTAAACATAATATCTGGTCTACTGGCTGTTAAATATAATAAGCTACCAATCATACCTCGATATATCTTCGAGTCAACTGGCTTACCGGATTCATCTTTATCAAGTTTAGTTGATGGGCTCATTGGTGTTCCAATTTCCTTAGCATTTTCCATCCCAAACTTTTTCAGTAATTCCTTAATATATTTTGATTGATTGATGAATGTCCCACTTTTTACTTGCTTAATTTGCAATCTGAGAAAGAATGTAAGTTCTCCCATCATGCTCATCTCAAATTCTTCCTGCATAGTCTTAGCAAAAACTTGACACATATTTTCATTAGTAGCACCGAATATTATATCATCAACATAAATCTGAATCAAAAGAATATCATCATTTTTATATTTAATGAAAAGAGTTGTATCGATTTTTCTTCTTGAAAAATATTTTTCAATCAAGAAACCACTGAGTCTCTCGTACCAAGCTCTAGGAACTTGTTTAAGTCCATATAGTGCTTTTGTGAGTTTGAAAACATGATTTGGGAAAATATGATTTTCAAAATCTGGAAGTTGCTCAACATATACCTCTTCATTTATAAAACCATTTAAGAAAGCACTTTTAACATCCATTTGAAAAAGTTTGAAATCTTTATAACAAGCATATGCAAGTAGCATTTGAATAGCTTATAATCTTGCGACTGGTGTATATGTCTCATCATAATCAATTCCTTCTTCTTGATTAAAACCTTGGCTACAAGTTGAGCCTTATTTCTAGTAATGACTCCGGACTCATCTTTTTTATTTCTAAAAACCCATTTTGTTCCAATAATAGTATGATTTTTGAGTTTAGGAACAATTGTCCAAACATCATTTCTTTCAAATTGATTCAACTCTTCTTGCATAGCTAGAATCCAAGATTCATCGAGAAGTGCATCATCAATATTTTTGGGTTCAATCTGAGATAGAAAAGCAGTATAATTATAAATATTTCTAAGAGATGATTGAGTACTTACGCTTCGTAAAGGTTCTCCCAAAATTTGTTCCACTGGATGATCTTTCACAAATTTCCACTGTTTGGTTGCATCTTGTATTAAATTTTGATGATCTTTCATGATGGCTCCATGTTGAGCTTCCTCTATTGTGTTCTCTTTGTTGAGATTGAGACTTTCCATGTTATTTATACCTCCTGTTTCTTCATCAATAGATTTCTTGGAGAGTGGAGAATTAGATTTATCAAATACTACATGCATAGATTCTTGTACAGTCAAAGTCTTTTTATTGAATACTCTATAAGCTTTACTATTAGTAGAATCCCCGAGAAAGATACATTCATCAGATTTTGCATCAAATTTGCCTAAATTATCACTGTCAATCAAAATAAAACATTTACATCCAAATACATGAAAGTAACCAATGTTGGACTTTTTCTCATTCTAAAGCTCATAGGGGGTTTTATCTAACTTAGACCTTAGCATAACTCTATTTATAACATAACATGCAGTACTTACCGCTTCGACCCAAAAATAACTAGGCAAGTTGTTCTCATTGAGTATTGTTCTTGCCATCTCTTGAAGAGATCTATTTTTCCTTTCTACTATTCCATTTTGTTGAGGAGTTCAAGGAGCATAAAAATTATGCACAAAACCATTTTCGTCACAAAATGTTTTAATATTTTTATTAATAAACTCTTTTCCCCTATCACTTTGGATACTTGAAATTGTGTAGCCCTTTTCTTTTTTAATTCTCTTGCATAACTTGGTAAAGACATTATGTGCCTCATCTTTAAGAGCAAGAAAGATGACCCAAGTATATATAGAGAAATCATCAACAATAACAAATGCATAATATTTTCCTCCTAAACTTGCAATTCTATTTGGTCCAAAAAGATCCATGTGTATCAGTTGCAATGGTCTAGTAGTGGAAATATGTTTTTTGGTTTTAAAAGAAGTTTTTGTTTGTTTACCAAATTGGCATGCATAACAAATTTTGTCTCTAAAAAAATTTATTTTTGGTAAACCTCTCACAAGATTATTTTTTGAAAGTTTGGAAATAAGTTCCATGTTGGCATGACCTAATCTTCTATGCCATAGCCAACTAGTTTCATTTTGAGCTGAAAAGCAATAGCATCTTGTGAGTTAATTTCTTCAAAATCGATTGTATAAACATTATTACTTCTAAAAGCAATAAAACAAACATTACAATCATGATCATTCAAAATAATGCACTTATCCATTTTGAAAATAACTATAAATCCTTTATCACATAATTGACTTATACTCAAAAGATTATGTTTTAGACTTTCAACAAGTAGAATATCTTCAACTATGAGAGAAGATTCATTACCAATTTTACATATTCTCACGATCTTCCCTTTCGAGTTCCCTTTCGAGTTGTCTCCAAATGTCACGTGTCATTCTTCTTTAGATTTAAGATCAAAGAACTTAGTATTGTCTCCCGTCATGTGTTTTGAACATCCACTATTTAAAAACCATTTGTTTTTGCTTGTGGATGACTTCATGCATACTTATAAAAGCAATTAAAATGATTTTTCTTGATACCCAAGTTCTTTAGGTCCTTTATTTATTAGTATTAGAAGAACCAAGATTTTTAGGTAACCATATAGCCTTAATAGTTATTGTATGATTTCTTCTAATAAGACAAGCATGATAATTAAGACTATTTCTATTACAGAAATTGCAAATAGCATGTGACATATATGAAGAATTTGAATGATTATAATCGTATCTTTTTCTGACAAAATTATTTTTATGAAAAGAATTTTGAATATTGGTCTTTGATGTAGAAGGATTATCAAAGAAATTTTTATAAGGTTTGTATTTTTGTTTTGGCATATATCCCAAGCCTGCCTTATCAAAAACACATCTTTAACTACCAAGAAGTTTTTCAAAATTTCTTTTTCCATTCGTAAAGTTTTCAACAATATTTTCTAAATCAGTTTTCTTTTTATTCAATTCAAGATTTTCATCTTTCAAAATGATACTTTCTTTTCTTAAAATATCAATTTCGTTTGTTAAAGAAGAATTTTTCTTTTTCAAAGTAGTATACTTGATATCCAATTTTTCAAATTCCTCATATACCTCTTCTAAAACATTTTGCAATTTTTCATATGAAAGATCTTAGATTTGTTACCTCAATGTTATCTTTAGCCATAAGACAAAGATTTGCTGATTCTCCATTACTTGCTTCACTATCTGAGCTACTTGAATCATCATCCCATGTAACTTTCATTGCTTTCTTACCTTTGTTTCAATCTTTCTTTAGCAGAGGACAATCTAGTTTGATATGACAGGCTTATTGCATTTATAACAAATTAAAATGTAATTTTTACCTGAATCTTTTTTGGAAAACTTTTTGAAAGATTTCTTTGGAAAAGTTTTATTTTTCTTTAAGAACCTCTGAATTTTTCTTGTTATCATCGCAACTTCTTCATCTTTGTCTTCATTTTCCTCATCGTCATCACTTTCGCTTTCATGAGGAACAACTTTAAGTGCCAAGCTCTTCTTTGACTTTCCTTCTTCTTCTCCTCTTTTCAATGTGTACTCATGGGTGATAAGTGACTCGATAAGTTCATTCACTTCGAGCTTCTTGAGGTCTCTAACTTCAAGAATCACTGTCATTTTTGATTCCCAGCATTTTGGTAGAGAGTTGAGAATTTTTCTTACTATTTCCATCTTGGAATAAATTTTGCCAAGAACTGTCAAGCTATTTATGATGTTAGTAAAACGAGTGTGCATACTAGAAATAGATTTATCATCATTTATCTTAAACATTTCATATTCATGAGTAAGAATATAAATTTTTGATTCCTTGACTTGCGAAGCTCCTTCATAAGTAACTTCCAAGTTATCCCAAATTTCTTTTGCCATAGCACAAGTCATTATTCTATTAAACTCATTTTCATTGAGAGCATTAAATAATAAATTCATAGCAGTTAAATTCAAAGTATAAAGTCTATTGTCTTCACAATTAAACTCTTATTCTTCCTTTTTGACCTTTACTCCATCAACCACTTTTGTTGGAATATAAGGTCCATTTACAATGCATTTCCAGATTTCTCGACCTTAAGCTTGAAGGAATATTCTCATTCTAACTTTCCAGAATGAGTAATTATCTTCGCAAAAGAGTGGAGGCCGACTGCTAGATTGACCTTCACCAAATGAAGTTGCAATGTTAGCCATAAGATCTTAACTCAAAAGATAGTTAATTTTATAATAGAGCTCTTAACTCTGATATCAATTGTTGCCCAGATGACTAGCACAAGAGGGGGGTGAATTGAGTTGTATTAAAAAAAATAACAATTATAAATCAAATATGTAATATAAAATATAAACAAAATATGAAATAGCAATAAATATAAAGAGTAAGGGTAAGAGAGAAGCAAACTCAGTATGTTAACGAGGTTCGGCCCCACTGCCTAAGTCCTCGCCTCAAGCTACCCTTTGAGAATTCACAAATTCACTATTCAACCTCTTTCAGGTGGAGATAGAAACCTATTATACCTTTGAACAACACTGCTACAAAGGATCCGTATAGAACACCCACTATACTTGCAATCACCTTACACGTGGTGATTCAACTATTCCCCGTATAAAACACTTTTTACACACACAAGGGTTATACACACCCTTTTTCTGATACAAGAGCTGATAGTGGGTAGGTTATCAGAAAACACTCCTCAATGAGTGAAATAAGAACAATACAGCGCAAACTATATCTCTCAAAATGAATAAGGATTAAGGCTCAATGCTTAGAGAAGAGAGAATGAAAACTTTGAATGAATGTTGTATGCTCTGGATGTTGTAAATGTGAAGCTCTCAAATGATCTATTTATAGGCATATGAGACCTTATATTTAAATTTAAAAAGATTCACATATCAAAGACAACATCAATCACTTTTTTAAAAAAATTCAAATAAAAGGTTCTTCCTTTTCAATTGTCAAAGACAACATCATTCATTTTTCAAAAATTTCAAACCTAATCTTTTACTTTTGACATATGACAAAAGGAGCACACTTTACTTTTCAAATATTTCAAACAAAATCATCTACTTTTTGCATAAGTAAAAAAAAACATCAATCACTTTTGAAAATATTCAAATAAAACATGCACATGTGAAAGATGACAATCAATCATCTTTAATATTTTCAAAGTTCAACCCTTTAATCAAGGTATGCACATGTGAAAGATGACAATCAATTATCTTTCAAAATTTTCAAATTTAATTTTCAAAATATTCATGCACATGTGGAAAATGTATTTTAATGCTTTATGATAAAATATTAATTTTGAGCCTTAATCCTAATTTCAAATTTTTAAGAGATTTATAACATTATTCTATAACTTTAATGTGAACTTGTTCCTTTATTGCTCATGCTTGTTTCCTTGATGTGTTTGACTCCATTGTGTAGACAACTTGAGTTTGAAACTTCTTTAATTTTTGAATTCATTTGTTATCATCAAAATCCATGTGTAAATATATAATTACACAAAACTTGAAAACTTAGGTTCAACACTTTTTATATAGAAATATTGTTGTGCAAATTTGAAAAATGACATAGAATGAGATATAATTCTCCTTAATGGAATTCTGTACATTTTCTCCATTTTTTGTTCTATCTATTTTCCACTATATTTGACCGAAGAACTCGTTTTATCTAGTGAGTGAGGCGGGAATCAACCCAACTAAGAGGTGAGCTTGACCCCCGAGACTTAGGCTACGTTTAGATGTTGAGTTGAGCTGAGTTTTTTATGAATAATAGTAGTTGAGTTGATGGAGTGAGTTATGTGGGACCCATCTAAAATGAGTGTAAATATGTTTGGATATTAAGATTAGTTTATTATTATTAATGTAAAATTAAAAAAGGTTGTGGGTCCCATCTATAAAGACGTGTTGAATTGAAAAAGGTTGTGGGTCCCACATGTAAGAAAGTTTTGAGTTGAGATGAGTTTAATAATTTGAGAGTTTAATCTTTGGATGTTAGACTCAGTTTAAAATTAGATTGAATTGAGTTAAACTCACTTGAGTTCAACAATCAAACGGGGCCACAAGACCAGCTTTGATAAGCATGGTTTAAATGGCTGCTTATATCATAAAGCCATGCATCAACATCAACAAATACATGCATGAAGAAGACTGAAACAAATTAATTTAAGATTTCCACAGTGCAAATAATATTCAAATTTTTAGTAAAACTAATAGATTCTTCATCCTTCCAAGCCCAAAATGCTGTCAAGAGAAGAGCCCTAGATGATTATTTACTCAACACTAATAGATAAGAATATATGATAGGCGTGCATTTGAGCATGGAAATATGCCCCATTATTCACCATAGAAACTCAACTAAGTCTGCAAAAAACTTGCATACTTCACACCCAGGAAAAGCCTTTGAATGCAGACTAGGGCATTTTTAGTAACGTCTTCGTTCCCATGGATCATCAGTTTTATCACCTTTACCTTGGCCTTGAGGTCCATCACAATGCAGATTTGCCCAACCGGATGGTGCTGGATGAATTGTGATAGATCAAAACAAGTAACAGCTACAGCCTTTGGATCGCTGGATGTATCCAAAATTGTAATGAGGACCCTTAAAACCTGTAACAGATAATATATGTCAGTCTTACAAAATTTTTGTATTGAGAAATGCTTCATCCACAAAGAGATTTCATAAAAGTAAATTTACAAACTAATGTGACTTGATGCGGTAGGTTAGATTGTAAAGCTCTTTTTACTGTAAATAATATCTAATGTATTACATCAAGTTTCGTCAGTTTGTAAGACCTTTTATGGAGCATTTTCTCTTTGGCATGATATTGGAGAGTTGTTAAACTGAGAATACAATCATAAAACAACAATTCTAGCCCAAAAAAGTATGGTGTGGCACTAGAAAATATCCCATGAGGACCGGTCATTGTTCAGGCTCCCCATTGTCACTTATATAGTTTAATTCCATCCTTTTATTTTTAATCAAAACATCGCTTTTCATATATCAGTAAAACTAGTCATTACAACACTTAATCTTGTAAAACCAGGGCCATCCTCTATCCAGACCAGCTCCTCACTAGAATTTACAACAACCTTTGTAAGATAGTGAGCTACTCTGTTCCCTTCTCTATATGTATGTTGACGTATCCAATTTGGATGTGTACAAATAATCATTTTAATGTCTTTAATAACCTGTTGATGCCATTCCCAGCATTCCTCCTTGTTATTTACAATTTTAATCACTCCCAATGCATCACCTCCAAACACTACCTTTTGTATATTTAGTTTTGCACACAAGCACAGGGCCCTCCATAAAGTAGTAGTTTCAGCAAGCACAACTATTTGAGTTCAATATTTTGGCATACATAAGGACACCTACACATCTCCCTCTGCATCTCGAATGACCACACTAGCTCCCATCCTTTTTTGATTTGCCTTGAAAGCAGCATCCCAATTTACTTTCACATAGCCTTCACTTGGTGCTTCCCATCTAACCAACCTCCTCTCCACTATAACAGGTTCACTACATTGCATTTTGTTTTCTTGTGCTTGCTTAAAATCAATGAGGCTTGCCTTTGCTTGTTGAAAAACCATCCCATGGCTACTAAACTTCCCTTCAAACACAAAACCATTCATTCTTAGCCAGATATGTCTCATAACAGATACCACCAGCTCTATATTTGCCATAGCCAATTCAGCTAACAGTTTCCTCCCGACAGCAACCATATCCATCTCATATGACAACCACTTATGCACTGAATTTTCTCTCTCAGCCCATACATCCATAGTTGCAGGACAACTCCATAAAGCATGGCTTATAGTCTCATCTTCCCTTAAACAAATAGGACATACTGGTTTTCCTACAACTTTCCTTCTGTAGAGATTCATTTTGGTGGGAAGGCAATTGTTGAGAGCCTTCCATAAGAATTTTTTTACCATTCCTGAGGTATTAAGCTGCCACAAGTCTCTTAAACCTTCTTTAATCGTCCTCCCATCATATGACTCCACTGTCAATTCCTTCTTCCTGCTTAGATCAAGGTGATAGCCACTCCTAATGCTAAAACATCCATTCTTAGAGTATGCCCAAATTCTTTTGTTCTTTAAGCCAGTATGACTCAGAGGAATATTACACATCACTTCAGCTTCCTCATTATTGAATGTAGCTTTTACTTCCTCAACATTCCAACCACCATTCCCTAATTACTCCACCGCCTTTGCCTTAGCATTCAAATGCTTAATAGGAGATTGCACTTGATGAGAAGGTTACTAGGCAACCATTTATCCTTTCACACTTTTATGCTTAATACACTGCCAATTCTCCAAACCTGCCATTCCTTAAGCAGTTTCAAGGATCCCCAAATGCTTCTCCAGATCATTGAAGGACCATAGCCCAGTTTAGAATTCAGTACATCAGAACTTTTGTAATACTTGGCCTTTAACATCATAGTAGCAATAGAATCTAGTTTAGTGACAAGGCATTAACACTGCTTTGTTAAGAGTGCAGTATTGAAGTTTTCTAGCTCTCGAAACCCACGTCCCCCCACCATCTTTGCACAACCCATCTTCTCCCAACTAGCCCATTGAATCTTCTTCTCATTATTTTTATCGCCCCATCAGAATCTGGCCATTATACCAGATATCTCTTTACACAGCCTCTAAGGCAGCCTGAAAACATTCATGTGGTAAGTAGGTATGGACTGAATAATTGCTTTGAGTAATCCTTCTTTGCCAGTAGGGGATAAAAACTTATTTTTTAAGTTATTAACCTTGTGCCAAATTCTATCTTTGATCCCCCTAAAGGTGTCCTAACAGGCTCCTTCTACCATAGAAGGCGATTTTAGATATTTTTCACAACTACTTTGCACCCTTGCCTCTAAGTCATGCACAATCCTTTCCTTTTCTTCCTATTTGACTCGAGGGCTAAACATCATAGTTGTTTTTTGTATATTTATGCATTGACCGAAATTGCTCCATATACCCTTAGTTTTTTTTCACTCTCAACCATTCTGACCACGTAGCTTTTGCAAAGATAATGCAATCATCAGCAAATAGAGGATGAGAAACTCTTATACCTTCTCTTGCAATAGCCATTCCTCTAAAATAACCCTTAATTTCAGCTGCATTAATAAGGTTGCGAGGTCCCTCAGCACATAACAAAAATAGGTGGGGGGATATTGGGTCCCCCTACCTAATACCTCTCGAGGGATATATAACATCACCTGGCCTCCCATTCACCAAAACAGCACAAGAGACTGATGTAACACAGTCCATAATCATCCCAATCCATCTCTCCCCAAACCCCATCCTATGCATGACAACTTTCAAATAGGACCATTCAACTCTGTCATATGCTTTCGAGATGTCCATTTTCAATGCCATACTTCCCATTTTCCCCTTGGATCTTGTCTTCATCGAGTGCAACTTCATAGTCTACTATCACATTATGCACAATTAGCTTACCTGGAATGAATGCACTCTGATTTTTAGCAATGATCTTGTCCAATACCAGCTTAAGTCTGTTTGCAAGGATCTTTGAAATTAGCTTGTAACAAACATTGCACAAGCTAATTGGTCTATAATCACCAACTTTCTTAGGCTCTAAAACTTTTGGTACCAGAGCTACATAAGTAATATTAATGGACTGTCCAAGAACACCCCTATTCAAAAAACTCAACACTGTTGCACACACCTTATCCCCTACTGTATGCCAATAGGTCTGATAAAAGCATGCCCTAAACCCATCAGGGCCAAGGGCTTTCAAAGGACCCATCTGCTTAAGAGTTGCCAGAACTTCATCCCTTGTAAAAGGTTTCTCCAATTCATCATTCATCTGATCAGTAACTCGAACCCTAATGGTTTGCACCCCCTCTGAATCCTGCTGATGTGAAGGAGCTTCTATTTTATAAACCTCAGTATAGTATTGCCTAAAAGCCTCTATAACTTCCTCGGTCCCTTCTTTCAATTATGAACTTGCATCCAATACTGAGGTGATTTGGTTCTGCTTCCCTGTCTGCTTAACACAAGTATGAAAAAATTTTGTGTTTCTATCTCCTAAGGTTACATTTTGCTCTTGTCTGCACTTTATATCCTCTTCTTCTCCAATAATACACCAACCTTCTGCTGTACCCTATGAAGTTTTGCAATATCATGAGGCCCCTTTCTATCTTGTAGTTCCTTTATTATCTTGTATAACTGTTCAATATCATGACATCTCTCCCCATCCCTTTTCCTAAAATTGTTGCTCAATTTACCACTACACACTTTCAGCATATTTTGGATACACACAAAATGTTCCAGACCAACCTGATGAGCATCACTCCAAACTGTTTTAACCAACTCCTCACACTCATCCTCCCTTATCCAACTTGCCTCAAACTTAAATGAATGCTACCTTCTGGAAACACATCTCCTCTCCCTCTTCACATAAAGTATGATTGGGTGATGGTCTAAACTACTGGCTATAAGATCCTCCACTTAAGCCTTCCTAAACACTTTAATCCATTCATTATTAACCACATATCTATCTAATCTCTCATTTGTAAAAGTGTGGTCTAAGTGTCTATTACTCCAAGTAAAGGGGTTACCAACAATTCCCACATCTACTAGTTTGTTAACTTTTAAAGCTTATCTAAAACCCGAGATTAACTTCTCATCCCTTTGGTTACCTCCCCATTTCTCATTTTGTGATAGCGATTCTTTGAAGTCCCTAGCTACACACCATGCCCTTCCTTCTTGTGGATTCAGTTGCTTGAGAAGCTACCACGATTGCCACCTCTTAATTGCATCAGGTTGCCCATAGAACCGAGTAAAAAATCATCCTCCATGATCCCCTTCTGTAATAGAAGCACTGATATGCCACTGGGAAAAACTCTCAACTACAAAATCATCCTCCAACTCCCAAAACAAGGCCAGACCACCTCTTCTCCCCAATGGATTAATTGCCAAGCACCCTTACATTTCTAGCCTCTTTTTTAATATTTCAACAGCAGCAACTTTTATTAGAGTTTTAATAAGGAACACAATTTTGGGTCTCTTATTCTTTACCAACAGGTAAAGCTCTTGAACTGTCATAGTGTTCCTAAGCCCTCGGCAGTTCCAACTTAGAAGATTCATAATGCCAGGTGGTGCTTCGCAGCAGACACCACCCCTAGTCTTTCATCACAGACCAAATCATCATTGCCTCTCATCTTCTTCCCTTCCACTATCATCTTGCCATCTTCCCCCACACACTCAATTCCTCTTTTCAAACTAGAGTTAGAGCTAGTAGACTTACCTGACTCAAACCTGGTTCTATCCCTTCTCCTCCAACGTGATGCCTTTATGCAGTCCTGAGTCTGCTTTACAGCATTGGAGCTTAGCCTTTCAATCAAAAAATTACTCTTATGCATAATAGTCTGTACATCAACCAGACTTATACTAGAGCTAAGCTTCACCTCATCCACCTCTTGGCCATTAGTCTTTTCCTATACTTGAGGCTTCACAATCAGCTCCTGGTTACCACTCATTAAGGAAACTCTCATCATACACCCTCTGCCCTTCCTTCACTACCCCTCCCCCCGTTTTGCCCTCTGATCTTCCCCTTCTTGTGCTACATCTTCAGAATTAAGAGCTGAAAAACCACCCATCTCCTATCTTTTTTTTCTCTTCCTTAGTTTAATTCTATCTAGTATACAACCAATGTGGCACTTGGTGCACATCTATAGAACTTCTTCACAATCCAAGCCAATTCAATTTGAGGTATCATAATCCTCCACACTTAAATCTCTAAGGTCCTCATTATGATGAAAGTTGAACATTATGATCCATCCTAACATTTCCCAAGGTTGTCATCGTACAACCTCATGCTTCTAAAGACATCAACTAAAATTGTTTTACCAATTTGTATGAGGGGTGACTTTCTGTAGACTCAGTTGCTAAAATTACGGTAGTGATGATCGGAAGTTACTTCTAATAACGATCTATAATCGTATTTCCTATTCCTTTCTTGAATTCTTTTCTAATGGTGTTGAAATGGTGAAAAGCAAAGCATCCTTTATCCATAACAAGTTTTTTGTGCATTTGTTTTTACATATCTACCATCAGATATTGGTAGGACGTAGAGGTTCAAGAAGGGTTTCAATAGCCACTGCAAAAAAGAAATAGGGAGATCAGTTTCAGTTGAATAATTTGGATGGTAAAACTTACTGGATGGATATGAAAAAAGCAAAATTATTAGTAACATAATTGGTAAGCATACATGGAAATCATTCTCTTCAAATCTCATCATATTATCACGCCAAAATGAGGGATCTTTGTACATAGGAAACTAGTCAAGATGACCAATGAGGACTTCTTGCTTGTACAAATCGAAAGAAGTTAGTTTCTTGATGCTTTCCTTCAGACCTTCCTCCAGTTGATCCAGAGCCTCCAACAAATCCTATGTAACTTTGAAATTAATTAGAAGATAACAGTAGCATAGTAACATCTTTGTCTTTAAGATACTTGGCAATAAGGCACAAATAATGTTGAGAGTCTGAGACACGTCTAACACAATGGATACCAAGATGTACCATAGTAGCAGAATGAATAGCACAATATATTTAGATATGAGTAAATGGAGAAAAATTAATTGATTAGGTCAATAACAATAGTAATCAAGTTTAGCATTAGTGCAGCAAAATGCAGAAATTGAAATTGCCATTGGTAATTGATATAGTAAGCATCATAAATTTGAATTATCCAATTGAGTGACCATATTGACAGAAGGGACAACATGATTCAGATTTCCTACATTTTGACATTTGATCATGGTAGCATCCTAAATTTCATGTTCTAGTGCTAAAAAGGTCAATCCTATATGTTGTTTTGTAACATTAAAGCTGGAACAAAGTAATTACAATCCGACTTTTTTGCGATAAAGTACCATTCAAATTAGATTTAGGTATAGAATATTAGCAACCCATGAATATTGACATGTTACATGAGAAAGAATACTAGATGTGAGTATGTCCAAATGAATGACAAGTAAAACAAAAATAGATCAAATGAGAACATGTATACAATTGTAAGGCACTATTGGTAGCACATTTTGAGGGTAAAATTGAAAATAAAAATCTCAAAATTGATATATATGGTCATGTGCGACAAGAACCAATGACCAATGACCAGATTCAAAGGACACGCCACAAAGAATGCAGGTTTATAAGGGGTGAAGAAAATATTGTTCATGTTGTGGACTAGCAGTAGGGTAGAGCCACCGACAGTTGCAGGGCCAGTAGCAAGGGACACCAGATTCCTCCAGTGACGGTTTCTTTCATTGGAGGTAAGCCTAGTCACATTGAAATCTAGCAAGTGCCAAAACTGCTAGCCATACGGATCACCTTGGCATCACAAATACACTAGCAAGCATGGTGTTTGCTCACAGTTATTTTTGGCATGAGCCACTGTGGCATTCCCCGCCCCATGTTGCGCTAGAAGGCGTTGCACCCACACAACCATAGGCATTTGCTTGTCACCGTTTGAAGCATGGTAGCCAATGCTCATTCATTCCCCCACTGGTTTGACCACGAGTTCCAAGAAACCTAACCCACCAATTTGCTACAGCTAGTCATGGCAAGATCATGTGGAGGAGGAACAAGAATCTATGCATGGCGTGACCTAGCACCATGCATGTGTATGGCACGAGGCTCAGCATTGATTTTTGCCACCACCGCAGTGTTACTCTCCCATTGACGTGCCAAAATCCATCATACATAGTGGAATGGAGAATCACAGGCAACGATCGCGCCATGCAAACGTTAGTTAAGCATCAGCAGCGAGCAAGCAAAAGTGGGCCCATCATAGCTCGCCCCCCTCATGATGAGTAATGAGCCTGCCACCCAAGAAAAACAGTGGGCAAGTGTAGCTTGCCACTCCCATGGTGGGTAATGAACTAGCTGTTTGGTTGCCAATGATAAGTGCTACTCAACTTGAATGAGTCCTGAACTCGGCACTAGTGCCCAACTCTCTAATTCATTTGCACTGCACTCAACAAAGGATTACTAAAAGAAAGAATGGACAAAGCTCCAACTAAAAAAGGAAACCACACTAAGACATTCCCCCAAAGCTTAGAATTCTACAAGGCCTAAGCCATTGACCAGGAACACTCAAGCATCCTGGACTCAACCATGAGCCCCATATAAGGGAGCAAAACATCACAATGAACAAACGAACCAAGAAGATATGTTGATAGTACTCTTTGCACAACACTCTCATTGGCAACCATTCCCTGCCAAACACGAAACGGAAAACTTAAAAGCAGCAGTCAAATAGCTTGGGTTAGCTTCTTTACTTAGTATCTAAATTTATTTGTGCTAAAAAATTTAGTTTTGGAGGGTTTTTTACAAAATCCTATTGTGTTGCATTCCCTCCTATATGGAGGATGGCCCATGTGGGTTCATTAAGCCTACATGGAGAGAGAGGGTTTAGACTTAGTTTAATTAGGTTTTAAACTTAAGTGATGCTGCTATGTATGGAAGCAAAGAGAGTGTGAAAAAAAGGAGAGAAAAAAGTGAGAGAGATTGGGGAGTGGAATAGACAACCAAAAGTAGGGGAGCTTGTCCAGTTTCAATCAAATGCTTTGATTTGTGTTGTCTGTGATCCGATTGAATTGAAATTTTGCAGGCACATTTACAACTTAAGGCTTTATAATCTGAACGGTGAAGATCGGATTTGGTGTAGTATTTCTAGTGCTCGAGGTCATGAACAGTAGCACATCTCTTGGTGATATCTCTTCTAATCACACTATTTGGTTGCTAGGAAAGTGTTTTTCTTGAGATCATTGTTGATTGTATGCCTCTAGTTCTATCTAGAGAGAACATTTGTGTACATATCATTGTTGATGGTGAAAGCTTTAACTAGATTAGGTTCCGTGGTTTTTGCCTTTGCATTGAAGGGTTTTTCACATAAAAAATTCTTAGCTCTTTGTGTGTGTGATTTTACTATATATTGTTCTCTATTCAATTACTCTCTAATAGATTCACACAAAGTGGAAGATAATTATTTTCGCTATTTAGATTTCTTCCAACAAAGTGGTATCAAAGCGGGGTCATAACCATTGAATATTTTGTGTTGAATAATGAAAGTTAATATGAGTAGAATGGTTACTTTAAATGGTTCTAATTATCATACTTGGAAAGGAAAAATGGAAGACCTTTTATTTGTAAGGTAATTTCATTTACCGGTATTTGCTTTTGAGAATCCTGAAAATAAATCTAATGAAGAATGGGATATTGCAACATTGATAAGTTTGTGGATACATCAGACAGTGGGTAGAAGATATTGTTTTGAACCATATTAGCAATGAGACACATGTACATACACTCTGGAATAAACTTGAACATTTATGTGGTTGGAAAATTGGAAATAATAAAATGTATTTGATCAAGCATTTGATGACTTTAAGATACTAAGATGGAATTTTGTTAAAAGATCACTTGAACAAATTCCAAGGAATAATTAATAAGTTGGCTGGAATGGGTATCAAGTTCGACGATGAGGTACATGGATTGTGTTTGCTTGGTACATTGCCGGACTCTTGGGAGATATTTAGAATGTCATTATCTTACTCAGCCCAAATGGTGTAACAATATGGATCTGGCGAAAAGTACTCTTCGCCAGACACTAAATAGAAAACTTAAAGCAACAATCAAATGGCTTGTGTTAGCTTCTTTACTTATTATCTAAATTTATTTGTACTAACAAATTTAGTTTTGCAGGGTTTCCCTGCAAAATCCCCTAGATTTCCATGAGACTCCTAAAGAATGAAAATACAGGAATACAGAGGTGGACGAATGGGTAAGTAGTGCCCTTTGCTCATCAATCTTAGTCAACAATGTTCAGGATTTCTGAGCTTAACAATGAGTCCCCATGCAAGCATAATAAAAACTACTCCAAAATGGATAGTCTCCATCACAACAAAAAGTACTTAAGGATGAACAAACTCCACTATGTGAAGTTCACTCAATAGTGAACAATATCAGTTAAGCGAAAGTGGTACTCGTGGTTGAAAGCCACTTGTTTGCTTCTCTTGGACTCACTATTTGGATTTCATATTTACTAATGAATTTGGTTTTTTGAGGTCTCTCCCACAAAAACCCTCAAGATTTCACGGGAGTCCCAGTAGCTAAACTCCCCTAGAATGCACTTTGCTTGCTAGCCTTGCCTAAATGCAAGTTCAGACAACTCACATCCTGAACAAAAGCCCTAGGGTGAATAAACGGGACAGAGAGAATGCACAAAGGCAATCAGCTACCACCGGGCAAGAAGCTTGGAAAACATCCACCTAATTCGAAACACCGGCTGTGGAATCACCCTCGAGCACCGCTCGGGCACCTCAACCCCTTATCATCACCAGAATAGGCAACCCCATAGCACTCGCTCAGACATGCCAGATCATCATCATCACAGAGGTAGAGCTGCCCAGAAGCCTCACTAGAGTGCTTTGAGCCCTCAATTTCGCAACAAGGGTCTAGCTTGCAAGTTTCAAACTTTCGATTTGGATTATTGCACTAACTAGTTTAGTTTTTGCTAAAAATTTCACAATAGGATCGAGTACCTTTCCTGCAGAAATCAGTCAAGTGATTGTTGTTGACACTCGCCTGAAGTGGCCACAGTGCCAAGCCAGCAATCAAGCACCTCTCTTGTTGGAGTCAGCCTAGATCGAGCACCAAGCCAGTGGTCCAACACCTCTCCCACTGAAGTCAGTCAAGTGATCGTTGTTGACACTTGCCCAATGTGGCCAAAGCACCAAGCAGTGGTCGAGAACCTCTCCTAATAGTCTCCAAGTCGAGTGTGAGCAATGCACATGTGATTGGAGCTGACACTCTCTTCACAACCACTTGGCATAGGTTACTTCCGAGTACGAGTCTCTGGACTCCACAACTGCCTTGTGTGGATTACCTCTAGGAACCAGTCTCTGAGCTCCACAAACACCTCACGTGGGTTGCATCTAGGAAAGAGCCTCCAAGCTCCCCAACCACCTCACGTGAATTACCTTTGAAACGAGTTGATGGGCTCAACAACTGTTTGAAATGAGCCCAGGGAGTCGACGGGCTTAAGACGGGCTCCCTGACCATTAAGTGTAAGTTACAACAAAACATTCAACCTTAACGTCAAAATTTTAAATCGCATCAAGAGGTCAAAGAATCCACTAGCACCAACAGGAATGAGAATGAAAATATGTGCATTCTACAAGGATTGCTAAATGATCAGATTCAACCATTAGCATGCTCATTTATCATATATACCTTCACACAAACAAGCATCCTAGAGGCCCATCCCCTACGACCCTTACTGGGATTTGCATGTCTCCTCAAGGTCCGCCCTTGAAGACCTTCATTGAATCACACAACAAGGTAGACTAGGGACAAGTTCCCAGTATTTATCTTCTTGCACTTTCCGCAAATCATCTTTATTATGACTAATTGGAAGACGCTCAAGGTTTTCTTGTTGGGTAAGTCAACCTTAAGCATTGTAGGCATTTGTTAGGTACACAATAAACTAGGCCTAGCTCAAGATAGAAGGGAGAGAAGGAAGAGAAGGAAAAGAAAAAAACTGAATGATGTGAAAGGCAAGGGAAGTTAAGTCAGACATGCAAAGGGGATAGGTGAGGAGACACAAGGCTGACAAGAAATCAGCCACCGAGGCCTTGATAAAAAGGGATTTACATACAGATACCATCAATTCTTTTGGGTGCTTAGGGGTATTCGACCTACTTTTTGGATGACTCCGGAGATATGATCGTCTTCTTCCTTTAGGTAAAAGGGGTCGGGATCTTCAATCTCCATTGTATTGAGAGATACACAAGGCCATGGGATACTGTACAAATCACTATGCATAGTGGATTTGCCTCCAAATACCCCGTGGACATAGGTTATATGCCGAACCATATAAATTTCTCTCTCTATCATTTATATTTTCTGTTCTTTATCTATACTTTACTTTCATGGATGAATGCAATAGCACTATATCAACGTCTAAGCCAATATCATGGGCCGTACAATCGTATCGTTGGGCTCTAGCCTGGACTGAAAAATGCATCAGCTCATGGTATCTAATTGTATAGAATTTTAAACAATGCTGTAAGATCTATAAGGAATAGTTACACGATTATCATTTAGGATTAATTACATGCAACAATAGTTTTTGGGCAAAGCTTTCATGATCGATGTAGTTGAATTACATAGTAGATCAATCACTCACATTCCATTTATATATGAGAAAAGTTTTAAATCAGACGTTGTGTAAATTTGCATTTTACACCCTCCAATTGAAAATAGACATGTAGAAGATATACGTTATTCATAGTGGGAATGAGTTGAGGCTGGCGTTTCCTTATGTCACCATCTTTCATTCTCCTAAGCTCTCCTCTTCTCTCTCTCTCTCTCTCTCTCTCTCATCTCAAACATGTTGCCCATCTTGTCCTCACGAAGTGCTTTCTCTCAATAGATCCCATCAGTTGCTCTCTCTTTCTCTCTCATCTCAAACCACTCGGATAGATCTCTAATCATTTTGTTGTAGAGGAGTCTCTCTCATAGCTACTCTTTATTAGTAACTATAGTTATCTGTATCTAATGTCCCTATCCTTCATATATTAGATAAAGGTGGTTGGGGGAACGAGCCTTTTGTTCTTGGAATGGTAAAATCCATAGGAAATTTTTTTGTATCAAGGTCCAAATGCTATATCTCCTGTATCAATTGTTTCCCAAGATTCACTATAAAGGATAAAAGAAATTAATGGTATATTTGCATGGTTGAATTTCTAGTGCAAGATTTAGATTTTGATCTTCAAAATTAAAATCTAAATTAAGACCATATCCAAATCCAAACACAACCTAAAAGAATTGGTTGATGGCCGAATTTTAAAGATTCAACAATATTAGCTAATATACAAAAAGCGTAGAAGTCTATGAATGGAAAGAATAGGCACCATGCTGAGTAGAGAACTCTTAGAAGTAAAAAGTTCACATATTCTTAAATATGTATTTTCCTCCAAAATTTCACCCACAAAGGGATTTAAAGTTGAAACAATACATGATTTCCCCAACTATTTGTACATGATATCCATTGTCTTGGTTGTCTATTAGAAATGAAGCCAGGACTTTGCTTTGGAGACACTCTGGGGCGTGTATGAATAGACTTCCATTGTCACATCTTGTAATGGAAGTAGGAAAGGGGGATTGCCAATAGTATAAATAATCATCAGTGTTGCTTTAAATGAATTGTACAGAGCCTCCCCTACATTTCAGTAGATTTCTAACGAGAAAAGGAGCCAAATTCTAAATTAATACAAGGTCCCATTCTTCTTGTTGCTCAGGTAGCCATCCTTCACAATTTGGAATAAGAATATGTTTTATTTCTTTTGCTTAAGGGGGGAGAGATAGGGGGTGAGATTCAAACCTTCGAAGGGCAGAGAGAGATATAGAAAAGGGAGAAAAAGAGATTGAATTGGGGGAGGAGGTACACTGAATTCATTATCGACCTACACTCACTTCTATTTTATACTTCTTAAAAAATACACATCATGTATATATTGGAGGGTGTAAATATGCACTAATCATTGCGTTCAGCTTCTAGTTGCTCTCTTTATAGATATAGATAAACACACTTAGCACCTTTACCCGTGTCAACGGTCCCCAAGATAGATCAAGGACCTCTCTTATAACATATAGAAGGTTAAAATATTAGTATGTGTGTGTGTATATATATATTATATAATGTAGATACAAATTAACTGTCATTATAGTTGGCTACAACAGAGGGTCCATAAATATTAACCACAATCTGTTGAAGTAGATAACAACAACAATTTGAATTTCTCTTAACCAACTCTCCCACAGCTAGCTTATTTGATTATATAATTTAAGTTTTGAATTCTTGATAACTGTTGCAACTATAGATAATTCTATAACTCTAAGTTGTTCTTATCTTGTATTGTGTACTCTATAAATATTGAATATACTCTCATGTTTTGGTTAAGTTAATCAAAACAATCCAAATACATAGTTCTTAATTTCTTTCTTGGTATTAGAGCAACAGGCTAACACTGTTAATGTTTCAATCCTCAACAATGGTTTCCGCTAATCCTGCTACCTCAATCTTCAATTTTTCAAATATAGTTTAACTCGTTCCTGTTAAGTTGGATGGGAAAAATTATTTAAGCTAGTTATCTCAATTTGTTCCCATTCTTAAAAGTTATGATTTATTAGGCATTGTGGATGGTTTTGAACCATGTCCTGTTTCATTCCTTCCTGACTCTCAAGGGAATGAGAGTGACAATCCTGCTTTTGCCCAATGGCAAAAGAAAGATCAAATTTTATTGAGTTGGATCAACACTACTCTAGTTGAAAATGTATAATCTATTGTCTATGGTTTACAGACCTCATGACAGGTGTGGCAGCACCTTGCTAATCGTTTTGCTTCTCAATCTCGGTCAAGGGTGACTTATCTCAAACGCCAACTCCAAAACCTGAGCCAAGGGAACCTATCCTGCACTGAGTACCTTCGTCATGCCAAGTTATGGGTTGACCAGTTGTCAGCTGTTGGCAAAGAAATAGATGATGAAGACCTCATTTTGTTTATTTTTAGTGGCCTAAACCCTACTTATTATGCCTTTGTTACTTATTTTTCTTTTGCTACCAGGGATGCCTTTATTTCATTTGGTGACTTTCAAGTTGAGTTGCTGTCATATGAGATTCCCAATGAAAATGAACACAAGGCCACTGCACTAGATGCTGGAAAATTTGCTCTCTATGCTCCCAAGTAAGGATCCTCTCAACCATATGGCAATAAGAGGAATACTGGTGGACAATAGAAATATCAAAAGTTCTCTACTCAACATTCTGATAGTCCCAAGTCCTCTTCACACACATGCCATCCTTCTCAGCAAAAATCCTTTACTTCTCGAGGATCAAATGTACCTAGATCATCATGCCAAATCTTTGGAAAGTCCAACCATCGTGCCGTGGATTGCTTCCATAGGATGGATTATGCTTATCAAGGGCGTCATCCTCCTACACAATTGGCTGCTATGGTTGCACAATCCAACACCATTCATGGAGAAGACCAACCTTGGTTTGCAAATGGTGGTGCTAATGTACATATTACATTTGAACTTGCCAACCTCACCATTCAACAACCTTTCCTAGGTGATGAATCTGTTGTTGTAGGTAATGGTTCAACTCTTCCCATCCTTCACTTTGGTTCATCACAACTAAATTGTGGTCATCACATGTTTTCCATGAATAATATTCTCCACAGTCCCAAAATCTCAGCCCATTTACTTTCTATCAAGTGGCTTTGCATTGAGAACAATTGTTACTTTATTCTAACTAGTTTTTCTTACCTTGTGAAGGATAATCTAACGGGAATAACACTGTTGGAGGGAAAGAGTGAATCTAGTATTTATCCTCTCTACTTGAGCAAGCATCCTAAGAATAACAAGCATGGCATAAAGTAAGATGTCATAGCCTATTTAGGAAATAAAACCACATTTGATATGTGGCACTCTAGATTAGGACACCCTTCAGACAAGATTGTTCACCAGTTGGTTAACTCTCATAAGTTGCCTACTTCTGAGAAGTTAATCAACTCTAATGTATGTTCATCTTGTCAATTAGGAAAGAATAAAAAGTTAGCATTTTTTTATTCTCATCATGTTTCTGCTTTACCACTTGAACTTATACACACTGATGTATGCTCTTGCTCAGTTCCATCTTTAAGTTGATGTTGTTACTATGTTATCTTTATTGATGATTTTTCTCGGTTCACATGGCTGTATCCCATTCATAAAAAATCTAATGTATTCTCCTGAGTCATTAAATACAAAAGTCTAGTTGAAAACTTATTTTCAACTAAAATTAAACAATTACAAAGTGATGGAGGAGGAGAATATATGTCTCGACAGTTCAAAATATTCCTTGAAAATAATGGTATCTATCATTGATGGACCTATCCTCATACGCCTGAACAAAATGTTGTATCTGAATGCAAACAAAGACACATTATGGAAGTTGGTTTGTCCCTTTTTGCACAATCACACCTAAAATCAAATTTCTGGGTTAATGCCTTTCAAACAGCTATATATTTGATCCATAGACTCCCTACTCCAGTACTTGACAATGTTTTTCCATTTTTAAGTTATTTGGTCATAAACCCAATTATCAATTTTTACGTTCTTTGGGTGTGCATGCTATACTCTTCTTAGGCCTTACTCATGATAAACTTAGCTTTAGAAGCAGGTTGTGTATTTTTATTGGCTATAGTTCAAATCGAAAAGGGTATAGGTGTATGGATCCTTCCTCCAAAGGAGTTTTTGTTTCATGCCATGTTATATTTGATGAAGGATACATTTTAGCAAAGGAACTTGACCAGAATATCTCACCACCTACAAGTGCTTCTCCAGTTGGATGTTCCACACATACAATGCAAACAACACTGAGTATCTCTCCTTCACTTATTAATTCCTCTTCGCACCATACTAATCCAGGTACAGATTCTTCATCTCCCTCTCATTTTGACCATCTTTTATCTACACAACATTTACTTCACTCCAATACTTCACCTCAATTTGCTATTCCACCCATCTCATATTGTTTATCACTTGAATCATGACACTCTTTGTCTCCCCATACAAACATCTAATTTTAATCTCATTTCTTCTCATCCCATCCCATGGTCACTAGATCAAAATCAGGAAACCTTAAGCCCAAACAATTCACAAATTATACTTTGTTTTATTGCACTAAACATCCTTACAAAGCCCTCCATACTCACCTCTTTGACACCGAAACCTCCTGTTTTACCCAAGAAAACTCCTCTCCTAAGTGCAAAAAGCCTATGCAAGAGGAGATTGATGCATTTATCAAAACTGGTACATGGAGTTTATGTCCTAAACCATTGCAGAACAATGTAGTCAGAAACAAGTGGGTTCATAAAATTACATGGAAACCTGATGGGACAATTGATAGATTCAAGGCTTGCCTTGTTACCAAGGGATTTGATCAATGTAGTGGTATTGATTAAACTGAGACTTTTAGTCCAATTATCAAACAAGCCACCATCTACATGGTGTTAGCTCTTGCAGTTCAATTTAACTAGTCTATTAAGCAATTAGATGTTTCTAATGCATTTTTACATGGTGTATTAGATGATGCAGTATATATGGAGCAACCTAGGGGCTTTGTGGATCCCCTACGACCTGAGTTTGTATGCAAATTAAATAAGGCCCTTTATGGTCTTAAACAAGCTCCACGGGCTTGGTTCAACTGTCTCTCTCATACGTTACAAGATCTTGGTTTCCTTGGCTCACTTGTTGACTCTTCACTCGTTACCTTTAAGAATCAATATATCACTTTATATGTTTTAGTATATGTTGATGATATCTTAGTTACTGGCAACAATGATACTGCAATTTTATCTCTAATTAGTAAACCACAAACCAAGTTTATACTAAGGGATCTTTGTGAACTCAGCTATTTTCTTGGTATTGAGGCCTCACAATCTGCTTCTGGGCTACAACTTTGATAGACAAAGTATATTACAGACTTGCTCATAAATATAGGTATGCTTGGTGCTAAGCTGTACTTAGCCCCATGTGTCTCAGGTTCCAAATTATCTATCTTAGATGGTGGTGAACCACTCTTTGAACCTACTATTTACCGCCAAGTTATTGGTGCCCTACAATATTGCACCTTATCTAGGCCTGAAATAACTTATCTAGTCAACCGGCTTTGTCAAGCCTTACACTCTTCTACTAGAATGCATTGGACAGCAGTAAAGCGCATCTTGCCCTGTCTTAAAGGGACACCAGACCATGGTCTCTGGTTTACAACAGGTTCAACACCCCTTATTGCCTTTTGTGATTCAGATTGGACTGGAGATCCCAATGCAAAACAATCTGTTTGCACTGTAAAAATTACACAACAGGCCAGAAGGGGAGAAAGACTCATTCCTAGCCCATTGAGGAGAGTCAGGCCTCAAACAATGAGGTTTGGTGCCCTCAGTAATGGTCCAGTGTGGCGTGTACGGTGTCAGCGCGTCCGCTTATGGCGATAAAAGGGAAATAAGAGCAAAGAAAATAAAGAGAATGACACACATATTTACGTGGTTTAGCATGTGCCTACGTCCACAGGCATTTGAGGAGGAGAAATTTACTATAATATTCTTGTTTACAACCTCTCATGGCTTCTCATCTCTCACTATACAAGGAAAGCCATAGATATGCAGAAAAATTTCAGAGCTCTTTCTCGAGAGGTTAAAGAAGAGGAAAACTGAGAGAGAGAGAGAGAGAGAGAGAGAGAGAGAGAGAGAGAGAGAGAGAGAGAGAGAGAGAGAGAGAGCTTTTCCCTTTAAATGACTCCCGTGTCTGCCTGCCTCCTGATTACCCCTTCCCAACCTTCTGACTCCCCTACCCCCCCATGCCTCCCTGACACCCCTACTGACAGCCCACCCTACTCCCAAACTCATGCATGTGTCCAACCCCTACCTCCTGCACCCCCTGACACCCCATGGCTCCTCACTTCTCTTGTCCATTTTTGTCCTCTATCACCCAATTAGGTGGGCTAGGCCTGGTCCTTCATTTGACAGAGATGCTTGTTCGTACTGGGTGTAGCGAAGGTTGGAGGCATGCCGGTTGAGGCCTGTATGCCACCCGACTTCTGTGGTGATGAAGGTTAGACATGTCCGTATGCGTGCTAGTGCTTGGCGATTTGCCGTTCCGAGTCACAAGAATTAAGTTATTAGTAGAAACAAAATTCATATAAGTTTTGAAAGAACTAAACCAAGAGTTGTTGCCGCTTGGGGGGAGTTCGTGCTTGCCCATTGGGAGAGTCCAGGTGAACTAAGCGGGGGAGCCTGGATGAGCTAGCTAGGAGAGCTCGGATGGGCCTGCTAGGAGAGCTCGGATGGGCCTGCTAGGAGTCTGGGTGAGCCTGTTGGAAGAGCCCGGATGGCCCCACTGGGAGTCCGGGTGAGCTCGTTGGGGGAGCTTGAGTCTTGCCCGAGAGCCGTAAGTGACTGGTCTAATTTGAGTGACCCCTTCCTCTCTGAGCTCTCTCCCTTTTTGTTTTTGAAAACAAGCCATTTCTGCCCACTAGTCCAAATTGGACTGCCTGCAAGTGCACAAGTTGCTGGTCCAAGCTCATGCAGTGCCGTTGGCCTGTGTCTTGTGTAGGTGGTGTAGCGTTTCGAGCCCTGCGTAGTGCCCCTAATTCGAGTCTGAGTTGCATGCAAGTGCAAAAGTGGTTGGTCCAGGTCTTAGTTCCCGTGGCTCAGCTGATCGAGTCCTGTGCTGTGGGGGGTCTGTCTGGGCCTGTGCATGACTGCTAGCCAAGTCTCGTATAGCATGTAAGTGCACTGTTGGGGGGGTCTGTCCAAGCCCAAGCATTTTTGCAAGCCGAGTCTTGTGCCGTGAGTGGTCAGTCCGAGCGAAGTTTTTCCTGAGTCGTCGATGGCCTGTCCTAAGCCATGCTTCTCGAGATGAGTACTCCTTGGGCTGAGGAGGTGGGTTCTGAGTGGATGAGGTGCCAAGTAGGTTTCCTGAACGAAGTAAGGTCTATCGTGAGTTGGTGGGCTGTCGTGCTACATGAGACCTACTTTTGAGTCCCGAGCATGGGAGGCCTTCCCATGCATTGTTCTTCAAATAGAGCTTCCCGAGCGGCGGAGCTCACATGCAGCGGCTCTTTCCTGTGCAAGTGACCCCTGAATGTAGGAGACCTTCCAAGCTGTGAAGCCTCGTGGCTAACCTGAGCGGAGTTTTCGAGCCTCGAGTTGTGATCTTCTGAGCCCTGAGCCTTGTTCTCCGAGCGATGGAGTTCTTTCAAGTGAAGGAGTCTTGTTTCTTGAGTGGTGGAGTTCTTTCGTGCCCCGAGTGGTGGAGGTCTTTCGAGCCATGTGACACCACTTCATGGAAGGCTCGGTGGCTAAGTTCCCAAGCTGGTGGGGTCGATCCTGAGCAAGTGGAGTCCAAGGAGAGCTTCCTACGATCTGAGCTGTGCAACACGTGCACTCCCGAGAGACACATCGAGACCGAGGTGGTGGTCAGTGACCGGTGAAGGTAGACGACGCCGGCGGGTTTGATGGTGACTGCTGGCGTCCTCCTCTGGTCAGTCTGTTGGTTGGCAGGACTACTACCCCGTGTGCAAGGGACAATGCACACAGGTGCATAGCTCACAGTCCCCGCAGACCGGGACTTTCAATGGTAAGCTCCAAAGACTGTAGGCGGTCAAGGGAGGACCACTGGTAGGTCGCCTGAGCTTACGGCAGAAGGCCGCGAGCCTTTACAAGGTCGCACGCAACACCGGTGTGTGCTGGTCGCTCTCAACCTAGGCACTAAGTGTGGCTCCGCCGAAGGGAGACCACACCAAGCTAGACAGAAACTCTCGGCGGCCCGAATGGTGGCCACCTGTGAGTTAGACGGGCTTGTGGTGGCCAACCATGAGCTTGCCCACTATGCACGGCCAGCACTTCTGGCGACCACCATGTTTGCGGCAGAGAATGCTAGCGGCCCTTGTGGGCACGAGGCTACCCACGGGTAGGACGTGCACTCGTTGGGTGGCCATGGCCTCTACGTGTGCAGCACTGTGCACAGTGTTGTGCGACCCATGTGCATGCAAATCATTGTGCCTTGAGAGAAATTTACACTCCTTGGAATGGGGAGATAAGTGGCCCAAACACTTAAAACTGTAGGCTCTATGCGTAGAGCCTCATCGGCATACCCTATTTTTGCCACAGTGTCGCTAATCAAAATAAGAGCAGAGCAGTTGGTTGTACTTACTTAGAGGAAGTTTCAATCAGTTCATTCAAAGATTATTTAATGCACTAGAAAATTGTCCTTCTCCCACCTTTGGCTTTAGAAAGTGATTAGATCCCATAGACAGTGCCATTGTTGGCATTGTAAAAATCGCACAACAGGCCGGAAGGTGAGAAAGACTCATTCCCAGCTCACTGAGGAGACTCGGGCCTCGAACGGCATGGTTTGATGCCCCCAGAGATGGTCTGGTGCTACGTGTACGGGGTCGGCGCGTATGTTCATAAAGGTGAAAGGGAAATTAGAGTAGAGAAAATAAAGAGAATGATACACATTTTTACATGGTTTAGCATGTGCCTACATCCATGGGCATTTAAGGAGGATAAATTTACTATAATATTTTTGTTTACAGCCTCTCATGGTCTCTCATCTCTCACTGTACAAGGAAAGTCATAGATGTGTAGAAAAACTTCCGGAGCTCTTTCTCGAGAGGTTGAAGAAGAAGAGAAAACCTAAGGAGGAAGAAGAAGAAGAAAAAGAAGAGAGAGAGAGAGAGAGTGATGTGAACTCATAGAATTGGAATCCTTTAAACCCACAATCAATTTGAAAACTCACCGAAAAAAGTCAAAATCAAGTTAATGGATGGAAGAATCTAGTCCTATTGAGGAACTCGTTTCAAGAACCTAGATTATATTAAAATTTAGACCCATTGAAGAACTTGTATCAAGAACCTAGATTATAAAGGAGGAACACCACAAATGTTGTTATTTACCTTTGATAAGTTCAAACGTTCAATGAAAAACAAGAGGAGACAAACTCAACTCACAATGAATAAAATTTATCAATTTTCAACTTTCATATCTTTGTTAAAATGAGGCTACAAAAAGTATTTAAACTAAAACCTAACAAAACCCTAAGTAAAATAAAGCCCCATATTCCAAATGCCCTTGAGTGAATAGTACTGCTCTATAGTACTATGAATAGTACCGCTTTACAGTACCCTCCCCCTAAACAAGATAAAATCCTAAACTAAAAATTTAAGAATCTTTTCCAAAATACACTTGGGCGAAATACAAGGCATTCCCAAAAGAAATCCTAGCTGAAAATTAAAACAATCTCTAAACCCTATTAAAAACTTCTCCTGAAACCCTAGTTCAAAAAATAGATTTGGACCAAGTATTCTCAAACCCAAATATTCAACAAATCTTAAGTCATGTCTTCCATAACTTGTATCATGTGAATGAAAACTGGATCTCTTTCTCTCAAGCCCATTTTGAATATTGGGCTCTTGCTAGACTCGTCCCAAGTTGATTTCACCAATCCTTACATTGCTTCCTTACTCTTCTTAGTTTTCGATCTTGTGATTGCCCAATTTGAAACTTGTAAGGAATTTTTAAGACTCGGTCCACTTTAGAGCCCATATGTGTGTGAGAGAGAGAGAGAGAGAGAGAGAGAGAGAGAGAGAGAGAGAGAGAGAGCGCTTTTCCCTTTAAAATGACTCTCATGTCCGCCTGCCTCCTAACATCCCCTTCTCTGACTTCTGACCCCCTTGCCCCACATGCCTCTCTGAAACCCATGTTGACAGCCCACCCTATTTCCTGACTCATGCATGTGTCCAGCCCCATACTTCTTGCACCCCTAACACCCCATGCCTCCTCGCTCCTCTTGTCTAGTTTTATCCTCTAGCACCCAACCAGGTGGGCTGAGCCTGGTCCTTGGGTCCTGAGATTTTACACCCTCACACCAAATACAAAGTTCTTAATTTCTTTCTATAGCTTGATTGAACCCTAAAAAATTTCAGCCTCTTGGGTTTTGACCATTACTTTGTTTGATATTTTGGGCTAATTTTTCACGTCAATCCAAATATGTAGTTCCTCATGTTCCCATGCATGCAAGTTAGGGTTATAATCAGTGGTGGAACCAACAATTTCTTTTAGGGGGGCCAAATTTTCTAATGCGTGACATATTGAAATTCAAAAATAATTTGTAAAATTAGATCTCGATAATTTGCAATATACGCATAGAAATAAAATTCTAAAAATACAACGTCTTAATATATGTTTCATAATTTTTTACGATAATGCTTCATAAAATAATATTTATCCGTTATTATTTTTGTAATGAAATATTTAGAATTTATTTGCTTCATAGAAACTATTAATTGATTTTTTAAAATGTCATTTTTCATTCTAGTACATAAGATAGTTTATTAAGTTTCATATAAACTTTAGATATTTTCATGTCACATTAAGCATTTAATACTATAATTGAGACCTTAAATAAGTTTTTTTTTTTGCCTAGAGGATAAAACCCCTCAACTATTTTCCATATAGATCACTAACCTTAATTGATTTTTCTTATATTTTTACTTTGGATTCCATATTAATTAAGAAATCTAATATTGTATAATAAAAAACTTTGGGATCCATATTAATAAATTTATTATTTCTTCTAAACTTTTTTTTTATTTAATTTTAGCAAGACCAGACTTTTGAAAATAAATAATATATATATAAGTTATTCAAAATTCTAGGACTATAGGAAAAAAACATTAATGGATAGACATTTTTATATTGAAATTTTATAAAATTTTGTAGAGTATATAAAAATTATAAACTTTTTAGGAGGCTATTTTGTGTATTTAAAAAATTATGATTAAAAATTAAGATATATTTTAATTTTTTAAAAAATCATGACCCCTTTTATGGGAACGTAGGTCCGCCGCCGGTTGTAATTATAATGTCCTGGTCATGACTATTAATATTTCTCGTGAAATCCTCCTTTATGTTTTGAAAAAAGAAAAAGAAAATCTGCAGTGTTCACTTATAAAACATTCGTTATGATTAAAGACCCGAGGAGCCGTAGTTTGGGCCGGCCGTTGGGAAGAAAATAAATAATTATTTAATTTGTAAGACAAATATAATTGTATTATTTCTAATTATAATTAATATGTTTGGTATCAATCAATTATGTGTAGGCATTAGGCAATTAATTATCAGTCTTCCTCTATATTATATACATACATATATAGTCTTTTTTTCTTCATTTCATTGTCACTAAAGAGTAGAGCCAAAACCAAGCCATAGAAATGAATAAACAAGCCTGATCTTATCCCATATTATTCTAATTACTGTTTAAGATTCATCCCTAAAATTTTTGGTGATGCATGGACATGTAAAATACCATTACATGCACCACATATATATATATATATATATTTATATAATGGTTGGTGATGTGGATAACCTAACAGAAGGTCAGCCAATTAATGTAAGCCAAGTAATAATTGGCGAACTGACTTGCTATATATGTGCAACCTGATCTTTGCATTATTATTAGACATATATATGCTGAGAGAGTGTGAAC
The DNA here is from genome assembly GCF_018687715.1 of Carya illinoinensis. Lineage (NCBI taxonomy): Eukaryota > Viridiplantae > Streptophyta > Magnoliopsida > Fagales > Juglandaceae > Carya > Carya illinoinensis. Next base: position 6,820,663 of record NC_056757.1, read on the forward strand.
CAATTCACATCATGGGTTAGGCAAGTTCCATCAAAGGTGGGGCCCCCTAGCCTTCTCCACCCTATCCTCTATTGCATGCCCTAGATGATGTAGAGTTTTTCGATAGTGGATCGAGCAAGTGGACCAGAAAGAGAAGGAGATAGAGAACAAAATACGGTTGGTAGATAGCTCAAAAATCCATGACATGACATACATACAACTATATTATATGTATATGTCAGAGTAATGCTGAGGATCCCACTCTATATGGTGACTGATGGGTACATAATTAAAATATTGTATTTGGCTTGCTAAGGATATTGCTAGGTATCGAGAAACAAGCAACTTGGCCTCATGTTTGGACTCATCCTTCTCTTGGGAATTTAGTCATACATGTCACACCAAAATATTACTATTCTCATCTTATTCCCTTGATTAGACATCGTTTATCCAGTATTAATATTAATTTAATTTAATTTTTTTTAAAAAATGAATTGATAGACATGCATGATGAGCTTAACTCATTATATATGAGATGAAATTTCTTACTAACTTCCTGGGGTCATTTTGATTCATTAAGTGAATATTTTCCCAAGTTGTTGGCTATATATGTGAAATGTGAATCAAGGGTAATTCCCCTTTTCCCTAAAAAAAAATAAAAAAAATCCTCATATAGAATTCTATATTTATAATATTAATTTATCTCTCTATAAGTAACCAGTATTAATATTCAATATGTACTAAGTGATCATGTCATAAAATATTCAATTGTTTGAATCTTGGCAATATTAATAAGTTAATTCGAGTTTCCATATATTGAAACTAATTAATTTCCCATTAAAAATAATAAATTCTATATAAAAGATGAATTCTTTTATAATATTCATTGAGTATTGATCATGCCGGCTAGACAATCAGTTCAATCTTAAATATGAACATTATTAAAGGATAAAATTTATATATTAAAAATTTAAAACAGATAATGTTTTGTACTTAATAATAGATATTATCCATTTAAAGTGAAATTCAGAGAATTATATTTTTGCACCATCTGTCTATCCCTAATCCCACTCTAAAGTCTAAAATCGGTTAGGTTTAGATGTTGAGATGATGATTTTCAGTTTGAGATGAAAATTAAAAATTAAATAAAATATTATTTTTTAATATTATTATTATTTTGAGATTCAAAAAGGTTAAATTATTTTATATATTTTATGTAAAAACTTAAAAAAGTTCTAATAATGAGATGAGATAAGAATTTTATATTTGAAAAAAATTCCAAACCTATGAAAGAGATTTTTTTTTTTAAAGAATTGAGACTTAGAAAATATATAAAATAAAAAAGTTGTTTATATATAATACTATATTACTCTTAAAATTAGAGTAAAAACAAGTTTATTGTTTTTCTAAAGAGCTCAAAATACACAAATTTTCACTCTTATTGCATAAATAATAAAAAAAATTATATATATAATCATTTTACGTATTTTTTATTTACTTCACTAATATAACTGATTACATTATTTTTTTAATATAAAATAATTAACTTAATCAATCTTATTAATACAACATATAAAATATATATAAAAATAATTATATATATAATAAAACTCTATATTTTGATCATTACAATCCATACCATGAAAATTAATCAAATCAATGTCTCCTTGTCGTTTCGCCACCACCAACTACCAGCAAAAACCTAATACATTATACTTTTTTGTAATTTTCTGTTTTTTAGTGATTAAAGAGTGTTTATTTTCAACAAAATACGGCGCGGAAGATGCGTGTTTTGATGCACAACAAAATGGACGGCTGAGAGGAGCCAGAAGTACAATTATTGGGGGGTGCAATGGTTTTCGTTTGCCGGTATTACCGGTAGAATTCTCAGACATCAAGAATAATATAAAGGACACACAGCACACGTCACATCATCAGGAACTTCCCATTTACTGCAACAAAAACATGCCTTGTCGCTCTACCTGTACTTTTTTTTATAATATTAATAAAAATTTCTATTTAAAAATAAATTTTATTTTATTATTATTTTTATATATCAATAAAAAAAGATAACGAGTAAAAAAAAATTATATCAATCATTTTTCTTATATATATATTGTTTGAAGAGATAAAAATTATAATTATCATAAGAAAGAAAGTGTTTATTTGATCTCTTCATCTATTTAACACAATACCTTGAATTATTTGTTGAAGATTTTAAATATCTTAATGCTATAAATGTAGGAATTTATATATAAATGTTTTTAGAATAAAAAAATAATGAAAAATATTCACCCAATCAATGGTGGTTGAAGACATCATGTGATAATCGTCACATAGAAGTATTCTTATAATTAACAAAAATGTTTTCACTTTTAAGAAATAAAAAAGATAATGCTTTCTAGGATAACATTAATTCTAGCAAACGTTTTTAAGATCAGATCAGAATGCTGTTCCTTAATATCAAACACCTATATATATTTGTTGTTTTATTTATTGATTTTCACAATACAAACACACTACAAACATGTATATATATATACACATTTTATATGGGAAGTACACCACCTATATCTATAAGATATAGTCTATATATCAGATATGAGTTGTAACACCGGCCTCCATAGACAAAGGCTCAGGTGTTATAACTTTGTGACATATATATATATATATATATAAGACACTGATTTTAAGAATATATAAGGTTGCCACCTAAGGCTAAAAGCGCGCAGTGGCATGCATTCATGTGATGTTTTTGCCTATACAAATTGTCAAGTAAAAAGACAAGTATTTCTTAGTATTGTAAAATAAGGCCCCCCATTGGAGATCTATGGGGAACCCCCTTCCTTCTCTTTGCCGTCCCGTAATTCCCGGCAGTCGGAGGTGGCGTCGATGGTGTAAAACTGTGATGAGCTTTGCTTTTCGTATACCCAATATTGCTAATGCCATTCAGTGATCCTTCAGTGTCATACCCTTGATCAGTGTCCATGCACATTTTCTTTTTCCTGAATTTCTTTGATGTCCCAACAATCTGAAATAACAGTTCAAAAATACAAAAAGGAGAGAAATCAATCAAGTATTGTATAAAAAACAAAGACTCAGTTTGAATGTTTCGCTTATATATATATATATATATATATAAGATCAGCATGCAGCAGTTATTGTGTAATGATATTACCTTGCAGCCAAGTGAGCAGAAACTGAAGGAATCAAGGAGGCTACGGTCACAGACTTGGCAGGTATTGGTGACACCTTTGCCAGGCCTAAGCTGAGGCCTCTCATTCAAGAACACAATCCTCGCACTGTTTATTATGTATGTCTGTACACTTGTTACATCCACATATTTCTGAATCTCAGACACCCTTATCACATCATGATATGAAGACCTTCTTATCTGCAGAACACAGCAATTTTAATATCCATCACAGAACCAGCACCACAAGATCAGCTTCTTTTTTCTTACCAAAAAGGAAAATACCTTCCCCCATAAAATAAATAATCACCATAAAAAAAAAAAAATATATATATATATATATATATTTAAAAAAATGACACTTTGGAAACCAAACACCATGTCTTTGGTATATCGATATATATATCCATGTGCCTTTGAGGGCTATAAAAGCCATCTAGAGAGGTTATACCAGATTTTTTTAAAAAAGATAGGTTTGGCCAATGTGATCAGGTGATAAATGTTCAAAACCCCATGACTGAAATCTGTAAAACTTTTAAATATATGATTTGATTGAGCCATGAAATAGAAACAGTAGCAGAATTAATCTACTATCTAGGAAACACAAACCTGAATAGCCCGGTGATCTCCATGAGAAGCGAGGCAAAGAGAACAAAGGGCTCCATTCATGCAGTCCAAGCAGTACATATTGCATTCACTTTTGTGAGAATCTGTGTGAACCTTGCATTGAACAAAGAAGCTTGTTTGAAGAAGTGGCTTCAGCCATGGCGGCCACTTGTTTTCTTGATGATCATCATCACCATCATCTAAACCTCCTCCTCCCTACACCAAAAGATCAAACAAACACACAAAATAAAAAGAAAATACGCAACAGAGTAATATTAATGAGTTAAATCATGTATATATTTTCATCATAGGGAGCAGCTAACCATGATTCTTCTGGTTTTGGGTTTTGATATGTCTTGTGGTGGGTTCTTGGTCATCGATAGCCAGTTTTGGTGGTAGAAAAGAGAGCTTTTCTCTGTATACTTTCCTTCAGAGAAAGAAAAAGAAGGAGAGAGGAGAGAGGTGGGATAGTTTTGTAGTGGTGGGTGGTGGAGGGGGTGGGGATGGAGGAGTAGGAAGTGCTGATTATCTTGGGCTTAAAATTCCACAACCGAACCTCTCTCCGAACCAAAACCAAATTGGGTTTTTATATTTTTCTTTCCCTTCTTTTTTTGTCTTTTTTTCTCGTAATGATTGCGTCAAATATACAGTATTTTTTTAAATATATTTTCTTCACCCTTTTTCTCTCAACAATTAAGGGAAATATTCCCTATAACCCTCACGCGCGAGACTACCTTTTCACGTCTTCTAAAGAAACAAAGAAATTTTCTTTTTTAGAAAAAAAAAAAAAACAAAGGAAAGAATTCTTTTTTAAAAAAAGATTTTTTTTTTAAGATTCTGTTTGAAAAATTAGACTCAACTTAAATCAATTCAATTCAGTATAATTTTAAATCGGGTCTAATATTTAAATACTTAATTTTTAAATTATTAAATTTATTTTAAATAAAAATTACGTAGAATTCATAATTTTTTTTAACTCAAAATTTCTTTACATACGAGATCTATAATTTTTTTTAATTTTATATATATATATATATCAAAACTTATCTTAATATTTAAATATATCTAAACTCATCTTAAGTGAGTTTTACAAAACTTACTCTACCATCTCAACACACTATTATTTATAAAAGTTTCAACTCATCTCAACTCAGTTCAACGTTCAAACAAAACCTTAGAATGCATGTTATAAGTTTTATAACAAACTTGTGCGGGATTGAATCTCAAATTGTATTGTAAGTATAGTAACCTTATCATTCCAATAAAGAACGGAGGCAAGTGCCATCACATCGAAGAGCCAGAGGCCAAAGGAAATCCACTTTTTTAAGTATTGTACATGACATCCTTCTTCAGCTCACTACTCATCTTTCTTAAAACTGATATTTTCTTGCGATCACTTTTCTATGGCTGAAAAGAAAATTAACATCGACATCGGAAAAGAAATTAAAGGCCCAAAAAAGAGTTCAATTAAATAAACAAAAATCAAAGGCCCTAAAGCAAACTAAACCCACTAGCAAACCAAAGCCGCATGCACTTCCCTTTTTCGATCAATCGTTTTGGTCATCTTTCTGATAGAAGAATCCAGAGCCGATTTACGAGTAAAAAAGTCGAATATCTTGAGTACTTACGTTTGTTGCTTGATTTCCTTCACCTCCATATCCATGCTGCTTTAGGGATATTGGACAAGCCTACTGTTATCTTTTATGATGTACATCAATCTCTAACTATATAATATAATACATCTTTTAATCTTAATTTAGCTTATGGCTTTGCTCTTACCACTTTGATTGGCTACTCGATTATTAATCTTAATGCGCGCATGCTTTTGGAGGATAGAAATTAATTAATGATAATGAGAGAAACGTGACCGCCCTTTTCGCGAATGAAATCGATCGAGCATGCAGCATATATAATTAATTAATATATAGATCATGAGATGTCATCATGTGTGCCTTGCTAATTATTATTTCTCGATCAGAAATATTCAGAGGCAAATGGCCGGGTACGTGTCGATTCCTTGCCCTTGAAAGGTGCGAGGATATGGAGTGGGTACTTGTGGCGATCGATGAAGTGATCAAGAGATTCTGAAATAACATGTACAGGTGCACATGCATGCAGCATATTTAAGGAGAGAAGCCATGCACGCACGTACGATAACTTTCTCTGGTCTGTTGCCATCGATACTAAACATTTTATTTTTTTATTTTTATAAATGAAATATTATACGTTATATACTTGAGGGATAATGATAACATTCTCATAGGCATTGGATTAGATCGAGGAGGTAATTATAAACATGTCATAATTAGTAATAATTAGGAAGAAATGGAGACATTATTAATCTTCGACGTACGTACGTCTCAACTTAATTTAAAAGCGATTGGGACGTCATGGTTGTAAATGTGTGCAAAAACCTTGCCGTGGTTCTCATCTCCATGATCTACTAAATAGATATTACCTATATATTTGGTTATTGGGTTGGCTAAAATTTCGCTGTGTTCGCGTTGATTTAAGATTTAGGGTTGGTTTGAATTCAGAGGTAAACTAAAATGATTTTAGATTATAAAAGATAAAAATTGAATAAAATATTATTAAAATATTATTTTTTTAATATTATTATTATTTTAAAATTTGAAAAAATTAAATTAAGATTTAAAAAAATTAAATTATTTATTATATTTTGTAAGGAAATGTGTTTGTGAAAATGTCCCTGAGAAAAAACCAATGATTTTCCATTTGGAATCACTTCAAACAAGGCTCAAATCACTTCTAAATTCAATCCAGGGTCATTTAGCTTTTGTTTCAAAACTAGTTTCTTAAATAAAAACCAATTTTGACTTGTTTATATTCTTCCTCTTAAAATCTGTCTCTCTATCAACATTACCAAACAAAATATTTATATATGATATATATACACATACACACATACTAACACTGAGTGGGTATATTCACACACATACTAACTGATATATATACACATAAACCATAATTATGCCCAAAGGAGGCCCAGCGTGCAAGTCACGAATCCTATACTGCTTTCATATAGGATTTTGGTTCCCTGTTGATTTTGGTCAGGGGCTAGAGCTATCCAATACTGCTTTCATATGTTTTATATATATATGATATATAAATATATAAGTTTATTTATATGATATATAAATATATAAATATGCAATGCAATGGGATAGCAGAATTTATAATTAAACGACATTTAGACATTTAGGACTACAAATATAATTTATCTTATTTTTGTAGTCTAATTGGTTAGGACTTCTCTTAGGTAGTTGGTGCATGGTTATTATCATATTATGTATGGGGTGGGCTTGTTGTACCAACTCTCCGTATGCTGTACTGATTGTAATGTAAACATGGGCAGAGCCCAATATATGTAACTTCTTTTATTTGCTTTTATTTATTTATTTCTTTTAAAGAAACAATACATATAAGGCACAAAGAAAGTAATTATTATATTTTCATGGTCTACAATTCTGCTATCCCATTGCATTGCATATTTATATATTTATATATCATATAAATAAACTTTATATATTTATATATCATATATAACACACATATATGTATGTGTGTTAATTAATAGGCCAAACTTTATATATTGTACATATGCAATCTATACATACACACAAACTCTATGGAAATGACCGTGGCATATATATATATATATATATAGTTAAATACTTATTCACAACTATTTAAAATAATGATAATTACTTATTCACAACTATTCAATATTAGTTGTTTGCTTAAACAAACCAACAACTTGGATTTAATTAAGACCATATACTTACTTGCTCTAATTTTATTTTATTTACAGTATTTACATTTTTTATTTTAGCAACTAACTTCCAGCTTTTAATTTATTTTTTCAAATAGTATGAATTCTACTGTTAGTGGAAGTAGAGATTGTGGACACAAGGCCAGTACTCCTACACCGATGGAGGCTTCCATCCCGACGACGGCCTGTACTTCCACCCCTAGAGCCCCATCTAGGACTGCATCTAGACCAGCATTAGAGCAGATACTTCCTGTGCATCCAGTTGACTCTCCGTAGATATAGAAGGAGAAGATGAAGATATGTTCAATGAAGAGGAGGAGATGACAGATGTGCCTGTTGAGCAAGATCGACCATCACGGTCTTCTAAAAAACAGTCGTGAGCGTGGAAACATTTCACTAAAATTCCTGGTGGTCATGTGAACCCTCAAGCAAGATGTAACAATTGTGGGCAACTTTGTGGTTGTCATTCGAAGAAGCAAGATACTAGTGTATTGATAGCACATCTTACTAGTTGTCAGCGGTATAAGATTGCGAAGAGTTGGCGGCCACTGGCACTGATCAAACCAAGTTGAGCTACGAAACTCAAATGGCAACTGATGTTGGCGGATCACATGTTAAGAAGCTTATAATCCGTCAATATATTGATAAGATGTTGCGGGAATTACTTGCAGAGATAATCATTACTGATGAGATGCCTTTTTACCATAGTTGACAAGAAAGGCTTCAACAAATTTATGCGTTGTCTTGAGTCACGTTTTCCCATGCCTTCACGGTATACGGTTATGCGTGATTGTTTAAAGAGACATTTGAAAGAGAAGACGGAAATGAAGGAAATGTTTTCTTCGGACTGGCTAGAGAGTGTCATTCACCACTGATACATGGACGTCCATACAAAATGTGGGCTACATGTGTATCACAGCCCACTTTATTGACAATGAGTGGACACCGCATAAACGGATAATTGGATTTAAAGAGATTGTTGATCACAAGGGTGTATCCATTGGTGCAATGATGGATGATTGTATTTAAGATTGGGGAATTAAAAAAGTCCTTTGTATCACAGTTGACAATGTCAGTGCCAATGATACTGCAATTGAGTGGTTTAAGAGGAATACAACGGTAAAAGAAGATATCATTCGTGGACACGAGTTTATACATGTCCGATGTTGTGCTTATACCATCAATCTCATTGTTTCAAAGGGGTTGAAGGAGGTTGATGATTCAATTACCAAAGTCTGCAATATTGTGAGATATGTGAGGGCTTCCCCCCAAAGGTTTGGCAAGTTTAAGGCAATAGCATAACAGCTTCAGATTCCATGTTCCGCCATGTTGTGCTTGGATATTCCAACTCGATGGAACTTCACATATATGATGTTGGCGGTGGCGCAGAAGTACGAAAGGGCGTTCCAACGAATGGAGGTCGAGGATGGGGGTCTGAAGTATGCTTTGATGGAGTCTACTGGGGGGAGAAGGGGACTCAGTGTGCCGGATGTAGTTGATTGGGATCGTGTGAAGTCTTTCGGTGATTTTTTGAAGTTATATTATGATACAACTATGCAGATATCTGGATCCAAATATTATACTGCGAACTTGTACTTCGACAAGCTTTCGAGGATTCATGAACACTTGCAACAGAGTTATGCTAATAGTAAGGGATTGTTATTTGCTACGGCTATGAGGATGAAATCAAAATATGAAAAATATTGGGGGGATATTGTGAAGATAAATAGATTATTACTTGTGGCTGCAATCCTTGACCCCTAATATAAGTTGGAAATCATACAATTTTTCTTTATTGACATCCTTGGGGAAGAGAAGGCTAAAGAGTTTATTAGAGAGCTGAGAAATGATATTGATGACTTATATGTTCACTACAACAATAATAGTCATTCTACTCCAGCAAGTGGTAGACGTAGCTCCTCACACCCGACCAGTTCGACATCTTTCGATGATTACACTGCTTCTGCTGCAGCTCTTTTATCACCATTGGTGCAGTGATATCATCAAAGGCGTGCATCGAGAAATATTATGCAGTGTAAATCTGAGGTTGAACGCTATTTGATGGAAGATGTCGAGGCACCTAGTGATGCATTTCAGTTATTAACTTGGTGGAAGGTTCATCCCACCAAGTTTCCTATTCTTTCTCGAATGGCCCGAAATTTGTTGGCTATTCCTATCACTACAGTTGTCTCTGAGTCGGCATTTAGTACTGGAGGTCATGTGTTAGATGCTTATCGAAGTTCATTATCAGCTTCAACTGTGGAGGCCCTTATTTGTACACAAAACTGGCTATGTGAAATGCCCATTGGAGTATATATCATTGATCCCGAGAGCTATAAGCTTGAATCAGGTAAATTTATAGTTTATATGCTTTTAAATGATAATTTAAATATTTGTAATATTTTAATTATTCAACTTTTAATTTTTATGATTTTGTAAATCTACTCGTGAACCCTAGCATAGTTGCAGATGAGTGATAATTGCGGATGAGTTACAAGTTACATGGATGAGTGATGTTATTTAGGTACTAGATTAGTATTTTTAAATCATTTAAAAAATTATTAACTATTTCATAATTCATACTAAATTTTTTTAAAATATTTTCATATGTATTATTTTGCAGATAAAACATTATGAGAACGAATGCTGAATAGTACTGGCTACTGGTTACTGGCTTCAACTTCAAAAATCAAGACTTTTTTCCTTTCTCGATGTTCAAGAATCAAGACTTTGTTATTGTTTAATTACTAATTTACTACTCTTTGGTTGTGTAATGTATGACTGTTTAATAAATATCATTTGTATTTATGTTATTTAGATAGTTGGGCCTAGTATTGCGTATGGACCTTCAGAGGTGGGCCTTCGGAGTCGGAATTGGGCCTTCGGAGTTGGAGGTGGGCCAAAACCCAAATATACTCCGATTGGAATTTCCGAACTCCAATCAGAGTCGGAGTCGAAAATTTTTTTTCCTTCAACTCCTGTCTAAGTCGGAATTGGCAATTGAGTCAGAATTGCCCCTACAAATGGGACTGTTGTCTATATTGAAAGAGAAATAATTAAGAATTTTGATTTAGATTCAATAGTTGATGATTTTGTTTATTTGAAAGAACGTAAATTACAATTTTAGACACTGTATTTTTTTTGTTTGATATATTTGTATGACTCTATAAGTGTCTTTATGTTATTTGAATGATATATTATTCTTGACACATGATATATTTTTTTAATATATAGATTATATTAAATATATTTTATTTTGATTTTAAATCTTACTATCTTATTGTTCTATACCACAAAAAAAATTTATAAACATAGAATAAAAAATATCTTATTATATTTTTAGTTTTTAATTTTATTTCACGACCTATAAAACAAATTCTTAATTCCGTCACTGTACATACGCAACTCTGGTCCGGATGGAAATCCGTTTGCTGCAATCAGAACAACAGCTCGTCATTAATTTTTATTTATTTTTTGGGTTATGAATCATATCGTCACAAAGAATATTTGACGGAAAGAATGCTTTTTGAAGCACTTTTTACTCTTTTGCGACGTTAAAGCCCGTTTGATTATATAGATAAAATGAAATAGTAATTAATTATATAAATAAAATAAAATGAAATAAGATGAAATAAAATAATAATAAATAAAATATTATTATAATATAATTTTTTAATATTAATTTTATATTAAAATTTATAAAAATTAAATTATTTATTATATTTTATATAGAGATTTAAAAAAATTATAATAATAAATTAAGATGAGATGAAAATTTTTTATTTTGACTAACCAAGCGGGGCTAAATCACCACAAATTAATCAAAATAATAATAAAGTATTTCTGTTGCCGCTTCTGTCAGGCATTCAAAGCAAATCATTCTTAAATAAGACCAGAAAGATTGAAATTTGAAAAGGTACAATGATACAAGATGAAGAAATTCCTCCAGTGTCAGTGACTCAATATTGTTACAATTGAAGAATTTATTAAACAAAACTGATTGAAGCAAAATCTCAACGATGGCTTTCCAATTGACAGTAATTTGATAAGCCATCTTAATTTCTGTCTCAATGAGTCAATTACAATCAAAATTATCCATTTAATTTGACCACCGATCGAGTTTTGACTCTTGAGGATATCACCACAATTGGAAAGTTGATAAACAAAACCAAAATAGAGGAGGTGGCAATTTCAACCTGTTTCGTCTATTTCTTCCCAGTAGGCTCCGAATCCATATCCTGAAGGTTTAGCAACAAATCATCTGAACTCAGGAAAACTTTGTTGGATGAATTCGAGACAGTATGTGCAATCTCTCTGGCAGCTTCAATCTTCCTGAGAGTGATAAATGCCGGATTACTGGCAATAGCTTCACCAATCAGCTGTGCACTCTTGGCCTCACCCTGGCAATTGGAGTTGGAAAGTTAAAGAGAGACCTTCATATGGGAATCAAAAAACTCCTTGATTTAACAAATTAGAATAAACTATTGTTAAAAATATAGTCATTTGAAGATTGTCCTGCTAGTTCATTTTATTAAGAATAAATCGGTATGCAAAGGTTGCTTTAGCAAAGATTCTCCACGGGTTTTAAGAACTTCCTACTCACTTCCATGACCCCCCAAGCACCTATTATAATAACAATAAAATGTCACTGACTATTGAAGGAACAAAAAGCTTTCTCAATGTTCTTGATAAAAATGGCCAGGATGTCACCAAAAGTAAACCACAAAAAGTTTCAGGATGTCACCACTAATGTTCAAATATGACTAGCATTTGATGAAGAAAAGATGGTGCAAACATGATTCCATTTCTTACACTATTCTAAATTATTTCTCACTAGCATGACCTCAGGTGGAAATAGATCAATCAAGTCAATCCCTGACCAGATCCTTAATTCGAAATGAAGACGCACTCATAGCAACCAGAACTGTGGTAGACCAAAGAATAAGCTAAGCAGATCTCTCCATGAAAGATGATGAAGAGTTGGGAGAAAATAGAAATTTGCAGAAACCTACAACAAATTCAAGGCAGCATCTAAACATGAAGATTAAATGTCCGAGGTCTCTTCCATCTCACCTGTGCTCTGATAATGGCACTTTTCTTGTCTTGTTCAGCTTTTTCCACGACAAATTTAGCCCTCTCAGCCTCTTGTGCAGCCACCTGTTTGGCTTCAATTGCAGCTGTAAATTCCTTTCCAAAAGTTAGGCTTGTGATTGACACATCATCCAATGCAATATTGAAATTGGCTGCCCTCGCAGTCAAAATATCCCGAATATTCCTACTGACAGCCTACAAAGAATAAAAGAACAATCATCAATCTGGGAATTCTGAAAGCTTAGATCAATCATTTCGAACCCAACCTTGACTTAATATAAACTGGAATTCAAAGTATGGCAGTTTTCTAGGGACAAGGAAAAAAAACAAAATATAAGTAGTGACCTATCAAATGATAGGTCTTGCTTAATATGACTGGATAATGGAAATCATTATTTTAGTGAAACGGGAGATAACCAAAAACGTGCACAGAAGAAAATCTTGACAAACAGTTCCCCTAACCCGATGCTCTTAACCATAGAAGAAGGTTTGAGTAAGTCTTGGTGTTTACCTCTCTCTGTGTAATAAGCTGGCTGGCATTATACTGGGCGACAACAGCTTTCAAAGTTTCATGAATAATTGAAGGCAGGACCCTTTCGTTATAGTTCTCACCAAGTGCTCGGTAAATTGTTGGTAATTGGTCGGGCACAGGGCGGGTAAGAACTCGAAGCCCAATTTTCACCTGTACAGCAAAGTCAATATTTACACAAACAATTCAGAAGGAAGCTTGTTCCATGAACAAAATGTTTAGAGCATAAATCTTACCTCTACAAGCAGGAAAATTGAACTCTAAAACAAAGCTATAATTGTTTCCCAAACATTGTGTGATGCCCTCACTTGGGATTTGATGGAGATTGAAGTGTCAGGACATGCAACACAAGATTATATACCCCCATTCATGACAAATAATATGCAAATGCACCGAGCATACTTCTAGTAATATGCAATAATTGCAGCAGCATTTTTTTTTTTTTTTTTTTTGTTCAACCAATACTTGCACTAGAATAGAATAAATCCCAAAACACCTTTCATAACATTAATACATAAATAGGTTCATCATCCATCTAAACATAACCTTAACTCAAAGAAGAGTGCTGGAGTATGAACTCCTTAATTACAGATGACTACATAGTTTCTTAACTACAGGTTGAGCTGCTTGCACAGCTTGGCTTCCAAAAGTAAAATAATGTTAAAAAACTGGAGGATATCTCCATCAGGTCCTCCAAACTTAGCCTCTCACTAATCAATCTCGTCGAGGCTTCATGGTAACTTGGTACAACTTCTACCATTTCGGGTGAGGATTGTAGGTGAGACTACTATGGTAAGATTTTACAATCTCAGCAAGTTATGCAACTAATCTATCATCAGTTTACAAAGCATGCATAATAATAAACATGACGTGTATGCATGATTGACATAAGTTGCTCTTACAAGAAAATAACATCATCGACATCAAAGTTTCATACTTCATAGCATGCTTTTTTTCATAAAAAGATTTCATTCATTCTTATTCTTATTCTTGTTCTTATAGTGAGTGGACACCTCATGGCTCCCCATAGACCGTGTGCTCATATTGGTTATTTACAACACCACATCACAAGTCCTTAGACCAGCTGTGAATACGTCATCAGAGTCTTACCTCAGGGTAGTTCAAATAAACCATTACCATGAATCTTAGCGATACCCACCAGCATTAGGTGCCTTTTTTACTTCACTCTGGGAATGTTTGACCCCTTTCGAAACCCATTGACGATTCTTTGTCAACCCAGAGGATTCTACTCCATTTTATACTATCCAAAGAGAACTTGAAAATTCATGACAAACATTCATGCTTCATGACAGGTGGCAACATGATACAACATGAATTGTTTTTTTTTTTTTAATAAGTTTTTTTTTTTTTTTTGATAAGTAATTTTTTTTTTTTAAATAATGATACAACATTAATTTTCGGATATTGATGAGAATTTAAATAACACATGGATCACTGACATGGTATTTATTATTTAGCATACTAGCATAGACTGAGGGTAAGTTAGAAGCTAATTTACAAAGTCCTTGAGTTTAATAAATCGATGTAGGCTGAAACAAGAGATATACTAAGATTAGGAATGTCATTGTCAAAGAATTTTGTTAGAATCTACACTCTTTGAGCACTATTTGCAAATTTACCCCTTAACTCATCAGAATTTGCAAGTAAGCCTCTAAACTTTCAATAATTGCAATCCGGCCCCAAACTTCACAAATCCCATGTATTTTCTATTCTAAATTCATTTTTTAACTTAGAATTTAATGAATCATGCAACTACTACAAGAAATCCACCAAGGCCGAAACACATGATACACTAAGGCTAGGTTTGGATACAAAGATTGTTTTAATTCATCTCAACACATCTCCTCCAATCATTACAACTTTTCCAAATTCTCACACAAAATATGATAAACAATTCAAAATTTTCAAATCTCAAAACAATAATTATATTAAAAAGTAATATTCTAACAATAGTTTATTCAACTTTCAATTTTCATCTAAAACCATCTCATCTAATCTCACTATTAAAACCTCACCTAAATTTTCACTAGTGTGATTTAGGCCTGAGATCATATCGAAATCCCTTGATTCGCAAGTTTAATAGTTAAACATGGACTAAATTAAAGATTATGAACAAGTTGGCGCCCTAGGTTCAAGTCATAACCGAATCTCCATCATACAATAAAGACAACATAGTCACAAAACACAACCCGAGACTTAATATGGTGTTCTTTGCTTTTCTTTTGCAAATTAACACCAAGAACTTCAATAAATCACACATCCTAATTTCTACCAAGCGAAATACTCATTTCTAGATGGTATTACACGACACTAAGCAACTAGTTCATGATATCAAAGAGATAGAATACAAATAATACTACAAAACCTAAAACTGAAGCATGCATGTCCTTTACTCTTGAGTAATTGACTAAATCTTTATATAGCATGTTGATTTTCTTGAAGTAACTCACCCATGATTATCATAGTCAAGCCTTAACTAGGTTTTAGCACCATTTTAACCATGTCATAACCAAGCTTCAAGATTAAACCAAACAAATAGTTAAGGACTTCAAAGCTTGCACTGAAATCATGCATCCATAAACATACATCACTAATTCAACTTAATCACAAGTTTTATGTTTCAAATCAAAGCTTAACACATAGATCGAACTCCCATTAAAAGGGTTTGGAAGATCCATTCACCAAACCAAAACTCTAGAGTTCAAAAGAATCAACTCACAAAGAAAGCTCACTCTAACTTTCAGTTTCTCAAACCCTAACTGATTCCTGTAAACTTTTGAATGAGAAAACTTGTGTTACAAGCTCAAACCAAGATTTGATACAACATACAAGTCACCAAACTCCATCAAAATCGAAAAGATCAAGCAACTCCTAATACTACAAGGCATTTCAAGTCAAGATTCCAAAACCATACACAATCCTGCTTGGCAAATTGAGTATGCTCCAACTTCACCAAGAACCAACCATTTCACTTAAAGAAAAAAATTCTCACACACAAGCTATCATGTTCCTAACTTTAGAGTATCAAAAATAGAAGAGGAAAGGATAAAGAAGGAGGACTTACAAAAACTAGGACTTGAACAAAGATTGGCTCTCTTCCACTCACTTTCTTACTCACTCGGTTTCTCTTTGTTGTGCAAGAGTTGATGTGCAAGCTTTTCTGCAAGTGAGGAAGAGCTATGGTGGACGTGTGAGACAAAAGGAATTGAGATGAGAGGGAGTAAGTTTCAGTAGGGTGAGGTGTGGGGCTGAAGTGTTCTTGCTTGTGGAGTTGAATGAGCGACTTGGTGTGAGAGACTTGAGGTGATCGGATGGCATGAGGGAAGGGGGTGGTGGCTGAAATGGCCAGTACATGGCAGGGTATGGGGCTGTGCAGTGGTACAAGAAGTGCGTCTCCGTTGCTAGCAAAAGAACTCAAACTCATGTGTGAAGGGAAGGGCAAAATCGAGTGGCATGTTGCTTGGTTTTGGGGTTTGAAATTCAAACCAAAAGTGAGGGCTGGGCAGGGGGGTACATGGCTGGATAGGGCAGGTTATGGACTTCAAAAAGGTGTAAGACCATTGTAAGAAAGGCATGATCTTGCCTTGTTTCACACTCATCTTTCTTACACATGTACTAAGCTTGACATGTGTAAATGAGGTCCGAATGGAGGGTGGTGATGGTGCCATGTGTCAATGAGGTTCCTAGTATTTTTGGCTGACTTGGGTGTCCTACATGGTATGGTGAAAGATGGTTGATAACATAGCGGGCTAGACACCACATGGCGCTCTCAGATTGACCCATTTGGCACCAGAAAATCACAAAAATTTTTATTGTAGAATAAAATCCTAAATCCTAAATCCAAAGGTACAATCCATTTTGTCTAATTATGATCATAAATACGTCAATAATTCGACATGCTTTCAGATCGAAAACCTAACTAGCTTTTAATCCATGAATTTTCCTAAGTTTTCATGGCATATCCAATATCTAAATAAAAGAAATTATTTCCATTGAATTTCTTTTGGGGCATTACACTATGTACTTCCATATGTCAATTAGTGTGCTGTTTAAAAAAACACATCGTTTTTTTTTTTAAGTTAGAAAATAAAAGAGCCACATCTAAGCATGGGGAAAGAATCATTTCAACTTCTCAAATACAGCACAAAAGAACCCCACAATACAACAGGTGGATGGGCGAAAAGGAAGAGAGAAACAGAGGCCTTGCATATTTTGAGCCCGTGGGACTAGATGTCAAACAAATGAGACTAGATACAAATGAGGACCAGATTCAAAAACCACCTCTTTGCATAGAGGATTAGATGCCAAACAATAGTGCAGTCACACGAGGACTGGCTGTCAAGTACACTAGGGAGCAGGAGCAACTTTTGACCTCAGGGTGCAGGGTTAGCATCTGCCACCATTGTCTCATATCATCTAGACTCGAGGGATTTCGCTGAAGTTACGATTTAGATCTAGAAACAACACGAACAAACAACATGAGAAAAAACTAATATTATTGATGATTCCTATTGTCCCAAACGTACTAGACTAGGTGAAGCAAGGATTTCAAACCTTTAAGGTGCATGATTTTACACATGGCTAACTGCACTCATACTTAAGTCCATGCGCAGAAGTGAATCTTCAATATATAGTATTATTTTTGCTTCGAAATTTTATTTATCCTGGCATCCAAAATTATGGATCGTTTTACAACAACATTTAACATGAAGAACTGCTGTCATTAAACTATCAAAAAATCAAAATCACAATAGGCGGGGATGGATATGATATTCAGAAAATAACTCAAATGCAGGCTAAAACAGCACGAGTATTGAAGCTTCTCCTCCACAAGTTTTTCAGTTATGTAGTTCACTTGCAAGTCACAAGTTTCTGAAAGGGCTTTCAACCAACCAAGAGAAGAATCTATTAAATATACCTTTAAAGCTGGTTCTTTGAACTCATTCTTTTTTACAGGCAAAAAATATTGCAGCAACACTTCTGTATAAAGCCATATTTATAGGCAAACATTATATGAGAGATATACGGGGAGGACTCAGCATCATCCAATGACCATTATCCAAGTTGCTGAAAATCACTCGCCGTTGTAATTTTCAAGTATGTGTGGTACTTTCCTATAAGCAGTTCTTCCTTGTTCAAAAAAATATCCAAAGAAATTTCTTCTCACTTATTGTGGCACAGCTTCCAGTCTTTACTGTTTACTCAGAAGGCTTGTCATGCACCATAGTGCAGCTAACTGACCAACTATACTAGTTTAAATACAATTTCTGTTGAATAAGAATCGAAGTATTGTGCACAAACACAATTCTACACTTGCACCCACAATATGATCCATACACAAAGGAAAAAGAAAATCCAACACACAGATACATGTGTGTACGCAATTGAGACACACACACACACACACATAGACTGAAAGAGCGCCCTAATGATGCTTCTTATACAAGAGTTGGACCAATTTTAAACCAAAAAGGAAAAAAGTCAGGCATTTAACGCACATATATGATTAGTAGCAATCTAAGCAAAATTATTCATCATTTTTAACGTTTCTAGATGAGTAGCATACTAAGAAAAACAACTCCAAATCTAAATAAAGTACACAACATATCCTCAAAATTACATGAATGGTTTTCGAAATACTTCTAAGAAAACCACCTTTCAACAACATAATCATGCCAATTTTCTGCAACAGCAACAAGAAAGAAATTTACCATCTGGAGGTCGCGGCTCCCAGAATTACTCTCCACTAGATGGGGTTTTGCACGGACATCATAAATTACGGGCCTGTCAAACCATGGAATCATAAAGTGTGTACCTTCAGCATAAACCTGCGCATGACGTACAGAACTCAGAATAAAGGATAAGGTATTTGACAAACTTAGTAAGAATATTGTCAAAATACTAACCTGGTCTTTCACACCAACTATACGGTTAAACATGATAGCTCGATGGCCTCCCTCAACATTGTAGAGACTGTTAGTAGCACCATACAAACCAAGTGCACCAATGACTCCCACCCTAATTAAAGCAGAAGCTGCACCGCCGCCGGGCATCTTTGGAACTTTGACGTTGTTGAAATTCATCTTTTGGTAAATGTTGATAACGGACAACTGAGTATCAGTGTGGTCGTCTATCTCACAATTACAGAAATTAAACAAAAGATATCAAAACCCACCGCCTATTATACACATTTTTTTTTCTAAGTAGAAGAAAGTTTATGGAAACAGGTAAATAGGCATAGCCTAATTACACAGGAAGCATATAACAGAGAACACCTAGTTACAAGTTAGGAGCTAGAAAGCGATACAAAAAAGTCATGTAAGTTGGCTCCGTTAAAACCGCCTATTATATGCATGAAGTAGAATTTGCCGCTGCAAACCATACCGAAACAGAAGAATCAGAACGAGGCAGTCAAAAATGGGGATGCAGGTGCCTGATATGCAACTCGATCTGCTGGGATGGAAACTCTACTTAAACACAATAAAAACAAAAAATTTCTTTCCGATCATCAACTCAGTTGTTCTTTCGATTTTGAATATATACAAATGCGAGTAAACCTTACCATATTCTCAAGCAAGACCCAAACTCTTTGAACCTCCCCAAATTTTCTATGAAATAAAACTAGTAACAAATAACAAACAGAACAGATGACAAAAGCTAAATATTCCATTGAGAAAATAAAGGGTGTGATGGGAAACGCAAAAGTGTATCTCGATACCTGATTGTCCCGAACAGGGAAGGGTTTAGCGTTTATAGTGCACGGCAAGAAAGTGAGAGAGAGGGTTTAGACTTTAGAGCTCACAAGAGAGAGAGAGAGAGAGAGAGAAAGGGTCAGCAGATCAAGGGCAAATGGCCACGGCAGCGTTCTCAGAATAGCGGGCTTTCGATAGATAGGTCCACAACATTTTTTCATTTATTCCTTTCGTGGATGGTGGGCTTTGGCCTTTGGGTTTTGAACATTAGGTCGGATTTGGATTCAGAAATAAAGTGAGATGAAATAGTTTTAGATAAAAGTTAAATAAAATATTATTATAATATTATTATTATTTTGATATTTAAAAAAATTAAATTAATTATTATATTTTGTGTGAAAATTTAAAAAAATTATAATGATGAAATGAGATGAGATGATATACTTTTTAAATCCAAACGGGGTAAATAACACCCATCAAAACTACTGACAAATTTTTCATAGATAAAAGATTTTGCAATTTCCATATGCCCTAGTTTTCTCTCTCCTTTTCCTCTAATATTATAATATGTAAAAGAAGGGAAGAAGTTTTACATACTACGTACATCCTCATCCCACTATGATGGGTGACATTGTCCATCAACTTATAAATTTTTTTCTTTAAAAAATAAAGGATAATCCAGGAGTTGTCACATTTTATACATTGAGATAAGAGTAAGATGGGAGTGTAGTTTACACATCATTACTAAAAAAATCCACAGTCCATTTGCCTTCCCCGAGAAAATATATTGTACATATAAAGTGATTATTTTGAGAATAGAAAAGCATAATGTAAAAAAATAAATAAATAATGGCAAAATACAAGTAGTGCATATAGTAACACGACTCACTACAACAAAAAATATTTTTTGGGACGAAAATTTTCGTCCCAAAATATATAGATTTCGTTCCGAAAAATTTTTTGAGACGAAAAAATTTCGTCCCAAGGTCGTCCCAACATCACTGTCCCAGAAGATATATTAGGACGAAAATCACAATTTCATCCCAAAATATATCTTTTAGAACGATTTTGAAATTGACCGTTCGATACCGTTCGAACGATGACTTTTTTTGTCACTGTTAAAATTCGTTCCAGAATGGCGTTCGAATGCTTCTCAGTTACCGTTCGAACGTTAATATATCTTTTGAACGATTATCAAGATACGTTCAAACGATCAATAGAATTACGTTCGAACGTTAAAGGAACAGATTGAACGGTAGAAGAGATCGAACAGTGCTGATCAACGTTCGAACGCTATGGTAATGACCTGCGTTTGAACGTTTTTTTGAGCATCTGGTATCGTTCGAACGGTTTGGTCATTAATGTTTGAACGGTACATTATCGTTTGAACGGCCTACCCATTAATGTTCGAACGTGACACGGTCGTTCGAACGGATATTATTTTTATTAAAATCAATAATTATAGAAAAAAAAAACTAAATAGACATCCATAATATTTGAAAAATATAAATTAGGAACTGTTTAATTACTCACAAAAGTTTTATAATAAGTGCGAAGAAATAAATAACCATGATACTAGCATTGTTCATACATAATTAGATAATGTTATAAGCTAGACGTAAAAAACCATCAGTTGGTTGGAGGCCTGTACTGTTGCATAAGCTGTTGCATTTGGAGTTGCATATCTCTCTTGAATTCTGCTTGTTCTTCTTCATGTTGTTTGAGGCGCATTTCCATGTCTCATTGTCTCGCCAATTGAGCCTCTAACTCTTGTTGTTTTGCAACCAATTCTTCAATATAACATGTATCAAACAAACAATGCAAGATATGTTAATTAAGTATTTATATTATTAAATAATTAGATAGTTGTTTTATATCTTTCAAAATATTTTATTAATTATAACTATTTGTATTTTAATTAACATTTTAGTTAATAATTATAACTATTTGTATTGTAATTAACATTCTAGTTAATAATTATAACTATTTGTATTGTAATTAATATTCATTTTATTAATTATAATTCAGAATTTATATTTTAATTCAAATTTATTTGATTACTTTTAACTTTTAAGTATTTAAGTATTATTAAATCTAGATTATTTGTATTTTATTTAAAATTCATTTTATTAATTCAAAGATTAAGAATTTTTATGTTATTAAAATAAAACTATTTGTATTAACCTATAGTTGAATAATTCAACTATTAAATATTTAAGTATTATTAAATCTTAGATGATTTGTAATTTAATTCATTCTCATTTGATTACTTTAATCTTTTAGGTATTTAAGTATTATTAAATGTAGATTATAAATAATTAATTTTTAATTCAATTCTTGCATTTAAAGTATTAATTATTTTAACACTGACCAACATAACGTTCAAACGGTGCTAGTCACCGTTCGATCTAAGGACATACGTTCGAACGACACATGAATACCGTTCGAACGGATTAATTCCAGATTACAATCGTCTTCAACCTCCGAAAACCTCAACATTTACAGTCTAAATTACATCAAAAGACAGCAAACTATATGACGAACTCATTATAGCAAACGAAAACACTTATATAAAATCTAAAATGAGAATATATTTAAATCAGGAGAATACCTGATTTGGAGAGATAAACCGGAAAATTTACCCGTACCCAATGCCCAAAACTTAAATACTCTTCACCAAACGGTAAAAACAACATCTTAATCCGAAAATATAAGAAATTGATAAAAGTTAGTAATATTTGAGGGCTGGATTGAAGAATAATGGCGTTGGTTGGAAGAAAATGAGCGTGGGAGAGATTGGAAGTCGACTGGAACGAGTGCGAGATTGTGAGGTTCTGTCGTGTAAATGTAGAACATTGACGTTCGAACGGTTATTTAATGAACGTTCGAACGTCAAATAGATTAGCGGGAAAATTTTCCCCCTCTAATTAAACGTTCGAACGTGAAAATTACCGTTCGAACGTTTTCTTATATGTTTGAACGGTTATTTTAAACCGTTCAAATGTCAAATTAAAATGTTGCTTATTGTATTTTTTTTGCACTATACCTTTTAATATAATAATTTGTAAATATACTATAGTTTAGAGACAGAGTAATATAACTATATAATATATAATCAAACATATATTATATAGTTTAGTAACATATATAGTATAAAATATCATATTACATCTAGTATTATAGTCAAGTACATATATTAACCTATTATATATAACATATATGGGGTATCATAGCATAGGGTTATATGTATCACATGCATATATATATAGTGTTTATTATATTATATTATTATTATAATATTATTTAATAATAGGATATCTACTATTATATATAGTGTCATCTATACTACTAGCAATTAGAGTATATTATAATGATACAAAAACTAAAATTGAGTATATATAGTGTCATTTATAGTGCTAGAATAGAGAGTTTCATCTAATTAGCCTATAACTATAATATAATATGAAAAATATACTAAACAAGTCATGTAATACATATACTATTAAATATATATATTAGTTAATATCACATATAATATATATGTTATATAAATACATGAACATAGTTTCATGTATATAGTAGTCTATATTATATTAATTATACTATATAATATAACTTATACTATATACTATATAATATTCAATAGTATAATATATTTTAATTAAATATAATATAATATATACTATATATATAAAAAATTATAAATATAATATATAGTGTTTAATAATATATAAGTGCATTAAATATATTGCATTTAATATATTTAACAGTTAAAATATATTATAATTGAATTAATTAATATATTTAATATAATTAATACCGAATATTGCATTTAAATAACATTTATTATCATGAAATTTGGATTAATTAGGAAAGGGTATGAATTTTCAGTTAATATGTTAACGGTATTAACTTACCGTTCGAATGGTACCACGTTCGAACACTTAAAATAACGTTTGAACGGTGAATATGCATCATTCGAACGTTTATAATTTACCGTTCGAACGGTTTATCGCGCCAATATTACGTTCAAACGGTAACAATTAAACGTTTGAATGGTTAATCATTAACGGTCGAACGGTTAACTTATTTGGGACAAAAAATTTCGTCCCTAAGAATAGCATTCGAACGCGTTCAAACGGTCTGGCATTCCGTCGTTATTTTGGAACGAAATTCAAATTTCGTTCTAAAATCTTACTTTTTGGGACGATTTCCAATTCGTCCCAAAGTAATTTCATCCCAAAAAATGATTTTTATTGTAGTGACCTGATTGTAAGGCCACTGTGCTTCTATTACACTTAAGAAATTATACAATATAAAAGTGCACATGATGGTCTTTAGGATATTTGATTTTGATGGTAGTGAGGACGAACCCTTGAGTTACCCACAAAGAAAGTACAACTACATGCAAAGGATGAAATAAATAATCAAAGGTAGAAAATCAATGGACGTGAGAGAGCAAAAGTGGAAATCAATAATCCCAAAGTGTAAAATGTGGATAGCCTTGGTATTCCCAACTGAACATGGGAAACCAGAGTAGGCTAATTTAAAAAAAAAAAAAAAAAAAAAAAAAAAAAAAAAAACTCTATCTACACGTGGGATGGGAAACCCCCTGCGTACGCAACTAGCCATGTGTAATAATGAAATGGTGTGTTTCATTATTTTTTTTGATAGGTAAACAAAGAAATTAAGAATGGTGTGTTTCATTATTACACAACGCTAATATGAAATGTGGCTTCAATTCGACAGCTTCTTGTGCAAACTTCTTGGGTTGAAGACGAAGAGAACCACAAAGACGAAAGGTACCTCCCATAAGCATCTGAAACCTCATCTTCTTCTAATCTTTTTTTTTTTTTTTGTGCCTTTTTGCTTCTTTTCATTTGACGCAGCACCCATTTGAAAAATACAAGCTTTGAAGACAATAATGGTTGTTTGGAAGTAGAAGAGAATGAGAGGAAAAAGATCAAAGGGCTTCTATTTAGAGACAACTACTCCTTTGATCTCTATTTTTTCCTCGAGATCTTTTTTAGCTGAAAGGAGCTCAAAGAGATGGGTTTTCTTAAAAAACTTTCTCAGGAGCAAAAGCGAGGGAGAAGGAACAAGTAATTATAGTCGACAATCTCTTTTTCTATGACAAAAGCATAGAAACCTAGAAACCAAATTGATTCAAAGTGGGATGGATTTTTGGCACTGCTTCTTGGATTGATACGGTTCTCTTTCAAGAAAAGAAATCTATCTTCAAACACATTTTTGTTTGATTTACTTTTTTTTTAATAATATATCAGCTGACCCACGTCAACGAGTCCCCAAAAGGTACGCAGGGACGTGTAACTATACCAAAATTGAATTTTCAATGAAATGATGTAGCTATGTTACTACATTGTTGATATGCCATCATGCTCGGGAATTACATGTTTGAGATTTTACTAAAACCTCTACATTTTAGAGATCTGCTTTATTTGTATCTTATTTAGACGTTAAAAGATTCGATAGCCACCTTCTCCTGTTTATATGTTATAATTCTTTAATTTCCTTTGAACTGGCCTTTAAACTTTTCATTCTTCATACTTCTAACTGTTGGAAGAGTCAATTTTTAAAGTTGCTACTTTTAAAGATACTATTACCAAATATTTGGCTTACATTTTAGCCCTTTTTTTTTGTTTAAAAAAAGTTTGCACTTGCAAGAAATTAAAGAAAAATTTGACTTTCCAAATGTTTTATTTTTGTATTGTCTAGAAACATTGGGTCTCTGGCATCCCATGTAAGGTGATGGTATTATAATCTACTCAAAAGATTGTTGAAGGTTACTGAAGAATGTTTATTTACTTTTTTAATTGTGAAGTAAAATACAAATAAAAATAATGTATTCATTTCCCATTTAGATTTTTGGGAGTGCAAGTTTAAGTTTTGATAGTTTTTATGTTTTTAAACGAATGCATCTTTCTTAATGTGTGTTTCTTCTTTGTACGCTAATACTTAAATAAATGCATTTCTTCTTTTTAGATTGTGAAAATGAGAGATGTTCTTTTGTAAAAAAGCTGCAAAAGAATGCACTGGTAGAGAATAACAAGACAAAGACTCTTGATGTGTCTCAAAATGGCAGCAAAGTTAGTAAACCACAAGGTAAGAACATATCGATGATGAACAGAATACTAAAAAGTAGTTGGAAGCAGAACATATCAATACAAGCACTTTGGTTTGTGATCAGAAAAAGCTTGTACAAGAGGAGGACATTTCATTAAGTGATCTAGAGGATGATGATAACAATCTCTCTAATAGACTATCAGGTCTTAACTCAACTGGGAAACCAAGGTTTCTTCACTAGGTGGATGCAATGACTGGGTCCAACTGAAGGGAAGTCCCGAGTCTCAAGTTGGTGGTGGCCAGCAAAAGGTAGGCAAATCAAATTCTCGAGATAACGACTCAGAAGGTGAAGAGTCAAATAATTGGCTTACTATCAATGATTTCGATTAAAGAGTTAGTTTTATTCCTTATTTATTGTAAAGTTTATAATTTTTTTTTTCTTTGGGGGTCCGTGATTATGAACTCAAATCAATATCATAAGGTTGTTTGTTAAGTTGGTAATCAATTCTTCATTTATAAAATATTTATTGTTAAATGACCATATTTAGGGTGTTTAAACTTTGTGCAGTTGGGTTTACTCTATACTTCATTTGAACGAGTGAAAGAGTTATTGAGATTGTTCCAAATTAGAAATTAAACATTGATGTTGTCAAGTTCTACATGTTTCCATGTTTCTTTTGCATGCTGCATCTTTGTTAAGTTTGCATGTGCATGGAATTGTGAAACAAACAAAAAGGAAGAAAATTGTTAAAATGATTTTTGAGTTGTGTGACAAACTAATTAATGTCTCTTTCTCTGTGCGCCCATGCTCGCACAAACACACACATATATAACTATCACATCTAGAACTATATTTCGAGGATTATTATAACAATTAATATCAAGTTATTCTATTTAACCACCATTCCCATTAGATGGGACACAACAATGCTAGAAGCTAACATTCCACAAGATTGTTATTACTTTTTTATATAGGTATTTACAAACCAATCATGCTTCCTTACAATCACCCATTGCTCAATAACAATTCCTATTACAAATCCACACCAATACCCGATTACAACTTCTTTCCACCCAAATTCAAATGGAGATACTAAACATTGATTTCCTTCAAACGTTGGAGGTATATGTAGTGAATCTCCGCATGGTTTTGACAATGGCCTTCCACACAATCCTGGGTTACCATCAAATGAACTGTTTGGAAATGTTTCAAATTAATTCCCATAGGGGTGAAAATAGACCCCTTCAATGCGGTTTTTGGGCAAAACCACCGCTGACCAATGAGAGTTTGAACGGTGGAACAACCGACCGTAACCGGTCGACGAGGAGGAAAACAACTAGTCGTATCGACTCCGGCAGTTTTTTGGCGGTTCACGGTCGGTTCTTGGTTTCCCCCTACGGCGTCGTTCGTCTGAGAGAGTAGAGAGAGAGAATTGTAGAGGAGAGAGAGGGTTAGAAACGCAGAGCGGGGAAGAAGAACGAAGACGACGACTGTATAATATCTAAACGGCGCCGTTTGGTTTAATACTAGACGACGCCGTTCTATTTTTTTTTTCACCTTATAAACAAAACGACGCTGTTTGGTTTAATAACAAACGACATCATTTAATTTGTGTGTAATACACAAATGTAGTAGTGAAACGATGCCGTTCCACTTAAACTTAAGTGGAACGGCGTCGTTTAATTTTGATAAAATTTATAAAAAAAAATAGAGTATTATTATATCGGCCGATTCAGCAATTTGAGCTGGCCTCAAACCGCAACCGAACCGACGATAGTCGATTTTGCTTAAACGTTGCCGCCTGCCGACCGGTTCCTTGGCAGTTTCGGCCAGTTCCGGCCTCTGGCGGCCGATCTGAGTCGGTCACGGCCGATTCCACGGTTTCTTGTACACCTCTAGATTCCCATATGGTATGGGACATGTGAGACAATTGTTGAACATTTTAAAAATTGTAAGGAAAGTGAGTTGAGCGAGTTATGGGGATATTTCTCCAAACAACTTGTTTTGAGAAAAGTTAAATGATTCTAATTCTGTCAAGTTCTCCACCAATGATGGGATATGCTTGGAGAGAGCATTGTTGGAGAAATTGAGAATGTGTAATCCTTTTACACTTACCACTACTTCTGGAATTTTCCTTTCAAATCTATTGCATGAGAAATCATTGACTATGAGTTCATCTTGGATCTTCTCATACTCCAATTCTACTCCTTTGGTTGTTAGTTTAATTAAGTAACGGATGCAAGAATAGTTCATATATTCAAACTTTTTTGCACTACTCAATTTCATGGCATTCAACCATTGAAAGTATTCTATAAGCAAATCTCTAGAGAATTGTTGTGAGAGAAATTGATGATATGAAAGTTGGAGAATGTGCAATTGATATGGATGTTTCTTATTGCATCGTAAAATTCATTAGAGCAAAGAATGAGAACTAGGGCAGAGTTCCTAACCATAATGGAAAGGTATCATGGATGTAATTGTAACCAACATCAAGATATCTTAACTCCTTACAATTGGCCAATGATCTTGGGAACCAACCTTGTAATTGGTTTTGACTTAAGTCGATCATCCATAAGTTGCATCTTTTTGCCCACACATATGGGATGGTTCCACCGATGTTATTATTTCGTAGTTCAAGTACTGACAATGTCTGGCTTAAGTTGCAGAAACACTAGCATAGCTAGCCGCTCAAATTGTTATAGGACAAATCAAGCACATCAAGGGAACTTAGATTGCAAAACAATGGTGAGACTTCTCCTGTAAATGTATTATTCCTAACTTTAAAAAAATATGATAGATGGTGGTGGAATCAGAAGCGATCCATGTAGCCTGTTATTTCGGAGGTCAAATAGATATAGATTAGGTCAGGGAAAAACATCATGAGAATTTTCAAAACCCATGAGAAAGTTGTTAGAAAGATATAAAATTTGAATAGATGGTGTAACTAGAGGAATCGAGAATGTTCCTTGTAGGCTGTTATTTTCGAGGTATAAACTATGTAGATTTGGCAAGTGAAGAACATCTTGAGAACTTTCAAAGCCCATGAGAAAGTTGTTATAAAGAAGTAAATCTTTAAGGTTTTCTTTACTTGCATTAAACATCCATTTGGGTTTTATATCTTGAATATTGTTTTCTGATAGATTTAGTTGCACAAGTTTGTTCTGTTTTCGTAGGAGACTCAAGAACTTTGTTAAGTTGAGAGAAGACAACTATAAATATTGTAAACGTGGAAAAGTGTGATTAGAACTATCTTTGTTGAGGCATGACAAATCATCAAATGAGTTCCCTAAGAGGTCCAGACGAGTGAGTTGGGTAAGGTTCCAAAGGGAATTTGGGATCGATACAAAGCAATTGCAATAAGAAATATATAGGACCTCTAAGTAATGAAGGTTTCTAATTGAAGTCAGTAGTTTAGCATAGAAACTTGTTTTACAAAGCAATAAAGCTTGAGAGACAGTGCTAGAATGAAATTCAGGCAACTGACCAGTGAGATTTTCATTTTATCCTATCCAAAAGTCTCATAGTTGTGGTAGCTGAAATATTCGAATTGGAAATTCCCCATACAATCCACAAACTTTTTAGCTTCAGAGTCCTCAAAGAAGACAAATTTGCAAAGCTCTCAGGCACTCTAAACGATATGTTGATTCCACTAAGAAGAATCTCTTCAAGGTAGGTTAGATTTTGGACTAACCTTATTATTAGATTTTCAATAATTAAATCATCATTTTTGGACAGATCAAGAGACAACAACTTGGAGAGGTATGAAACTTTAGAGGGCACTTCTCCTGAAACATGAGACCAGCTAGGATTAAGATATGTCAGCCTTGAAAGATTGTCAATTGTAGATAGGATTTTAGGGCAATTGAAGTCATTATAAGCAAGATTAGAGCTCCAAAGATGAGAAAGACAAAAGAGGCTGTTGTTGGAGTTGATAGAACCATAGAGACAACCGTCACTAAGGTCGAGGCCAATAACATGACCTGTGTGGGGGTCGCACTCAACCCCATCCCATGATGAGCAGTAATATGATCTACCATGCTCTGCTTCTACCCTCCATGATGTAGTCCTAGCTGGACATGAAGTGATAAAGCTAACCTTGAATTGCATTAGAGCTGACCTCTCATCTTGATGACAGAGTGATTGCGGAAAAGACAAAGAGGCCGTGAGTAAAAAAAGGAACAACACTAGGAGATCAGAGAAGAGTGACTGCGGAGAAGACAAAGAGGCCGTGAGTAAAAAAAGGAACAACACTAGGAGATCAGAGAAGAGAGAGCGCAAACAAATAGGCATGGTTTCCAACTAATTTTTTAAGAGTGTTGAGATAGTGAGAGAAGAAATAGTGAAATGCTTTTTTTTATATGGTAAGTAGAGCTCAAGCAATGATGCAAAAGGGAATGGGTAGGAAACTTCATAATTAATTTGTTGTAGAAAAGAAAGAAAACTTGCGATGACTGATGTCAAGGAACAGGTTCTGATATCAGCTAACACTTTTATTTTAATTTTTAATTTAATTCTGATCTTTATTTTTTTATGTGTTCCCCATTGATTGTCATTTTTTTCTCAACAATTTAATACTGGTGGATGGAAAAAGCATCTTCTTACAAGATGATTACCGCATAAGTCAATATTTAATTTTTTTTTTCATCACAAGGAATAGTTTATACGAAGAAAATACGAGGACCCATACATGAAGATCAACATTTCCAAAGTAGTATCCGTGAAAAAAAGAATTGAAACTTGTATTAAAATTGTTTTGGAGGAGAGAAATTTGATATAATAATTCCCTCTATTGGCCGGACTAGCCATTATTTGAAAGCCAAACTGGAAAATAAAAAGCTATTATAGTTTGGATATACTCATAGCTTCTTGGTTTGCAGAGAACTTGAAAATTTACTAAACTAGTTAGCTAGTAAACCATACAAAAATTTTGACATATAATGTTCATATTTTTTAACAAATATATATATATATGTAATATAGGTTTACGTTGAATTCAAAATATAATCTCTTTGCCACTTACGGTCACAAGTTCACGTACATCAACAGCTTAAGCCACACTTTATTTGGGGAGGTTTCTCCTTCCGTCGGAGCAAGTAGAGGCGAGGGATAGATACTTACCCTTTCTAATCTTTAGCTTTTTTTTTAAGAAAAATGCATGGTAGTTGAACCAATAAAAGTAACCGATTAAATTTTTTCTTTTTTCCTTTTATTTTATGTAATAGTTAAGAAAGTGAATATTAATGAATTGATAATTTTTTTATATTTTTTAAAAATATTTAAATATGTTTAAATAATAATTAAAAAATAAATAAATAAAAAAGTGTATTTGCACTTGTCGGTTAAATTCTTGGGTTGAATTCTCGGTCTTTTAAGCACGATACTTGTTTTAATTTTTAGTATTTTTAATTTTTTTTCATAATTTTTAGATTTTTTTAATTTTTTAAGATATTTATTTTTTATTCATTTTAAATTTCTTGTGTTTTTAAAACAGTCTTTAGATTTTGAAACCATTTTTAATTATTGGATTGACATGGAGGTAAATATAGTACCATATATTATCATCCTTTCTCGAGTTAATTATTGCTACTTAATTCTTTCCTAAGGTGTATACAAATTAATTAAACCAATCACGCTTTGCCATCACCCGACAAGTCTTATTAAGAAACCACATCTGCAGTCGATCACAGAGTTAGAGGTATGGACGGTGAAGCTCCGATCCGCATAGTTTTGAAAATGCATGGCCTTACACACAAATCCTATTATTAATGCCTAAGTTTGGATAACAACCTGGAAGGGACTAAGGAATTATTCCTGGCCTACGATGGTGATTTGAGCCTCAATACAATGCTCTTTACGTTCATTCATAATTAATATAAATAATCAAATAAAAATAAATAAATAGAGACACAGATATTTACGTTGTTTGGTACAAAAGCATACATCCATAGGTTGTTTGAGGTCAAAATTTGCTATGATAGATGATTTTATAATCTCTCATTGCCTCATATATCGCCCAATACAATAGAGAAATTTAGGGTTTCAGAAGGTTGAATACGACGCCTCCCTTGAGAGAGATATGATGGAGTCACTATGTGTAGTGAGTTTGTATGTAAAGAGCTTGTGTAGAGTTTATTAGATTTGTGGAGATTTCTTCCTTATATAGAGGTCTATTTTTTTGGAGTGATTGAGTCCAACTTGCCTTGTGAAGTCTTTTCCTTTTAGGATTCTGAGCCAACTGCTATTAGTTTATCTTTTCCTTACTTTATCTCTTCCCTTATTATTAATGATGGATTTTCAATAGGTTAGGCCCAGTCAATTTTGTCCCTAACACCTAGATTACCATCAAATGAATTGTTTGGAAACAATTTTAAATTGATTTCCATGCAGTGTGAGACCTGTGGGAAGATTGTTGAACAAGTTGTTTGGAAAGTAAAGTTGGATTAGTTGTAGGATATTTCTCCAAACAACTTGTTTTGAGAAAGGTCCAATGATTCTATTTCTGTCGAGTTCTTCAATATTAATGATAGAATATGACTGGAGAGAGCATTGTTCGAGAAAAAAAGAATATGTAGTCAAATAGATGGTGATGGAATTGGGAGAGAGGGGTCTTTGTAAGCTATTATTCTCAAGGTCTAACTCTTGTAGATTAGGTTTGGAAAAAACTATCTTGTAAATTTTTAAATTTCGTGTGAAAGGTGGTAGAAAGATATAAATCTCAAATAGATGGTAGAACTAGAGGTATTGAGAATGGTCATTATAGACTACTATTCTCAAGGTCAGACTAGGTAAGAGCATCTAAAAATTTCCAAAGCCCATGATAGACTTATTATAATATATAAATATATATATTCTGAATAGATGGAAGAATTGGACAAATTGGAAGCAATCCTTTTAGCTTGTTGTTGTCAAGGTATAACCTTTATAGATTTGGATATGGAAGAACAACTCTAAGAATCTTTAACGCTTTTGACGAAGTAGAGGGAGAAATAAATATCGAATAGATGGTAGAACCGGAGGAACTTAGAGTGGTCCTTGTAATCTATTGTTTTCAAGTGTATACTATATAAAATCACCACTAATCTAAAAAAGTTAAGCTAATATGAAGAGGTATATTTTATTATTTATTTTATATAAAATTCTATACACCATACTATCATCCTACTTGCATCCTATTAAAGAAGATGTGATGCATTTATCACTATTGAATGATCATTTATTGCATACTTCTTTATCATCAAATAGTGATAAATGCACCACATCATATATAATGCGATATAAGTGAGACGGTGATATGGTATATAGCATTACTCATTTGAGAAAGTTGAAAGAAAATATTGTAGCTTCTTTACTTGCTTTACATATTAATTGGGTATTTTACATTGAAGATTGTTATGGATAGATCTAGCTTTACCAATTTTTCCTTGTTTCAGAGGAAATACGGAAACTTTGTTAAGTTGAGATAACTCAAAAATAAAATTTGTAAATGTGGAATTGCATTAGTAGATTAGGCTAATTTGGTGAGGCATGACACATCGTTAAATCAATTGTCCAAAAGGTTCAGATAAGTGTGTTGAATAAGGATAAAAAGCCAATTTGAGATAATTAGTCTGCAAAAGATTGAAAGAATTAAGGTTTCCAATTGAAGCATGCATGTAACTTAGCAGAGAACTCGTGTAAAATCCATGCAAAAATTCTCTACAACCTCATAATGCAATGCATTGTGGCCAAAAGCCAAAAATAAAAAAAAAAAGTGTCATACAGAACTTTCTTTTGATAGTCGTAGTTGTCCATAACGTTAAAGGGACGCTTATTTTCCTTTAAAAAAGAAGAAAAAAACTATGAATTAAAAACTACCAATAAAATTTTATAAAAAATAAAAATAAAGTCAACAAGCAGAGGATAAGAAGAGGAGAAGACTTGCAAAGTTCATAATGTGTTTTAGAAGGTAAAGACCATGGGAGACTTGCATTAATTAATTAATCATGATATTTCAACGTTTCTTCTAAGCTATATATATATATATAAACAAAATAGCATCAATAATGTTGACATTGATCTATAAAAAAATATTATTGTATGTTAATTGATAAATATTTTAGCCACAAAGAGATTTGAAAAAAATAAATTTACAAATTAATTTGGTTTACTAGGCTATATTAGATTATAAATTTATTTTTATTGTAAAATAAATTTAGCATATTATATAAAATTATGTCAATTTGTGGGTTTAATTTTATAAAATTTCTTTGTGAGCATAGCGCTTCTATGCCCGAGGACCATAAAATAATATTTACCCTATATCAACGACATAAATCCTCGTAATAATAAATATAACATAAATTCTTGTAATAATAATAGTAATCATAGACATGTGAAAATGCATGAACAATTATTTATATATATATATATATATATATATGTATGTGTGTGTGTGTGATTTTAAATTTAAAAATAGATTCTAGAGCATTAACATTTTCAAGTTCTAAAGAAACGATGACTGACTTGTAGAAAAAGAGTCTCGAATCAAGTTATTCATTTACTGCTTTTCAAATTAATCATTGCCAGCTCCCACATGAAATTAAAGAATACAATTAAAACTACAAAAAACATTGCAAATGGGAGAGAATATGAAGTCAAAATTATCTACCGAATGAACCATTGTTTTCAAAAACAAAGGCCAAAAAACATTGATGATCTGTACATGAGAACATTTTGTTTTACAAGGAATTATAAACTTGGCAACTAGCTGCATATTGGGCACTCTTTGCTTCTTTGAGACCTAAAAGAATAAAAATGTTCATTAAAACTAAACCCATGGAATTCTTTCTTTTTAATCCTAAATGCATCATCTTTTTGCAACCTTAATCACGTTGCTCCTGTTATCCTATATATATTGATTAGATTATAAAGCTTGATAACCTTGGTGACTTGAGTATAGAGATAGAAGATTAAACTCAAATATTGTGGTTGAAATGTGTTCATTTTTTTCCCTTTGAAAATCAGAAATACAGTATATTATGACATCCGTGAAGCGTGCAGAGAGTACACAAAAGTGACTGTATATAGCATTACACATAAACTATTCTAGATCCTATTATTATTATTATTTTATTAATTCCAGGACCTATTCATAAATAAATAACATAAAAAAATAAAATAAAAACGTATAGAGCTATTTTTAAAAAAATAGTGAAATATAGGGGGATACGATAAAGAGGAGAGTAGAACAAACGTTGGACAGAAGTCCAAAAGTCAGTGCACGAGTTTAGACTAACCACTAATGGATGGACGTCCATTTGATCATGGAATGTAGACAGTTTGTTAAATAACAAAAACATGTAAAAGTGTTTAAAACCCCTTCAGAAGATATATCAGCATCTTATATGGCCTGCAATTCCACATCATAAACAGAAACGAAGTGCAGGCTAGAAAAAGCTACAATATCATAAGATCATTGATTGATTTAGGCTAGAGAGTTACAAGTGGAGTATTATCCTTGGAGTCCTCCTGATCACCTAATCTAAATGGTGTAAACACGCTTACCCTCTGATTAGTTTGCAATAACAACATTCTTCCCAATTTTGACCTTTTTGTCAATCAATGATGCTCTCTGTACATTCTAATAAGTGAGGTGAATTGCTTGAAAGGATAAATGTAAGTAGCACTTAAATAATATTTCAAAATTATAGGCCATCCTAGCATCAAACTAACTTATTGAGACCCATATTGCAGTGTGTTTTAAGTCTCAACAATTGACTACATGTTCAATTCTACAAAATGCCATTGTACGTGCAAATTGGACAAGAATTTGGGATGTTAATGCAAAAGTCTATCCCATCCTCGTATTTCGTGATGCATGTGCAACTCTTACAATGATGCTTTTTGAAATGGTTTGATTCTGCATCTGATAGAAGTTGAAAGGTTTGATTATGTTAGTATTGACCTCTATTAGTGAAGTCCTTCCTCATCACTAGATTCAAGCTCATGCTCTTCTTGCTGAGAGGTCTTCCCACACAAACTTCCACTAGAATCCTCTAAATGGATAGATTTGAAGATTTCGAGCATGTGTTGAGGGAAGAAAAATACAAGCAACATAAAAATAACAAAATGAAATGATGCAGAGAAGCTTGCTTTCTTCTATTTCCCATTGAGAACATTGAAAAAAAGAATTACTATTGCTACTATTATTTAACTGATTCGATTACATCAAGCTTTCATTATCCAATCACTTCATCCTCATGAGGTTTGCATAATTAGCTAAACAAGTATAAATTTATCAATTGCAGTTGTTAAGATGTGAAGATCAAAACTCACTATTTTGGAGATTTCTGAAGAGGGTGAACTTGTTCACATAAGAGAACTTGGGACACAAGGCATGCCACCTTACTACCTAATTCCATATCCTTTTCTTTTTGTTGCCCAGATGACTAACACAAGAGGGGGGTGAATTGAGTTGTATTAAAAAAATAACAATTATAAATCAAATATATAATATAAAATATAAACAAAATATGAAATAACAATAAATATAAAGAGTAAGGGTAAGAGAGAAGCAAACTCAGTATGTTAACGAGGTTCGGCCCCACTGCCTACGTCCTCGCCTCAAGCTACCCCTTGAGGATTCCCAAATTCACTATTCAACCTCCTTCAGGTGGAGATAGAAACCTATTACACCTTAGAACAACACCGCTACAAAGGATCCGTATAGAACACCCTCTACACTTGCAATCATCTTACACGTGGTGATTTGAACTATTCCCCGTGTAGAATACTTTCTACACGCACAAGGGTTATACACACCTTTTTTCTGATACAAAAGCTGATAGTGGGTAGGTTATCAAAAAACACTCCTCAATGAGTGAAATAAGAACAATACAGCGCAAACTATATCTCTCAAAATGAATAAGGATTAAGGATCAATGCTTAGAGAAGAGAGAATGAAAGCTTTGAATGAATGTTGTATGCTCTTGGTGTTGTAAATGTGAAGCTCTCAAATGATCTATTTATAGGCATATGAGACTTCATATTCAAATTTAAAAATATTCACATGTCAAAGACAACATCATTCACTTTTTCAAAAAATTCAAATAAAAGGTTCTTCTTTTTCAATTGTCAAAGACAACATCATTCATTTTTTCAAAATCTTCAAACCTAATCTTTTACTTTTGACATATGACAAAAGGAGCACACTTTACTTTTCAAATATTTCAAACCTAATCTTTTACTTTTTGCATATGACAAAAGGAGCACACTTTACTTTTCAAATTTTTCAAACAAAATCATCTACCTTTTGTATAAGTCTAAAAAAGCATCAATCACCTTTGAAAAAATTCAAATAAAACATGCACATGTGAAAGATGACAATCAATCATCTTTGATATTTTCAAAGTTCAACCCTTTAATCAAGGTATGCACATGTGAAAGATGACAATCAATCATCTTTCAAAATTTTCAAATTTAATTTTCAAAATATTCATGCACATGTGGAAAATGTATTTTAATGCTTTATGATAAAATATTAATTTTGAGCATTAATCCTAATTTCGAATTTTAAGAGATTTACAACATTACTCTATAACTTTAATGTGAACTTGTTTCCTTCTTACTCATGCTTGGTTCTTTGATGTGCTTGATTTCATTGTGTGAACAACTTGAGCTTGAAACTCCTTTATTCTTTGAATTCATTTGTTATCATCAAAATCCATGTGTAGATTTATAATCACATGAAACTTGAAACCTTGAGTTTAACACTTTTCCACCACCATGACCAATTTTCTAGTCGTGAAGGCTTCGTCCTCATATAACACTATATTAGGACGACCATCACTCAACAATCTTAGGGCAGTTACATCTACATACTACCTTGAGATGAAATTCCCAACGGATGGCAGGGCAAGAGATCGAGATGCATGTGGTGAGTAGGCTCTAGCACGAGAATGTTATGTAAAAGAGTTGAAGAGCAATAAGGCGAGGTATGTACCATTGTAAGTGACAACGAGCAAGTAGCTCAAGAGGGTGGCCATAATACGCTACAACTGCCTTTACCCCTACCCCTAGCAATTTCTTTAGAAAGGGGCGTGCAGGTTAGGGACGAGCAGAATTTACAACAAATGGAGCCAATGAACCTCTGGAGATTGTGAAGTTGTATCTTGACCGCCCAATGCCACAATGCGGATCGGAACCCAAGTCCCCCCAAAAGACCGAGAAGCCCAAAAGCAATTGCTAGTAGAGCATCAAGACGTATTCGCCTAGAGTCATAAAGATATGCCAGGAATCGACAGCAGTGTTATTGAACACCACCTCTGTGTAGACCCCTCGCACAAGCAAGTACACCAAAAAAGGAGATCATTTAGTATTGAAAAATACGCAGCCATCACCGACGAAGTATAATGCTTGCTTGCCGTTGGTTTCATAAGGGAGGCTCATTACCCTGAGTGGCTATCCAAAGTTGTCCTCGTGAAAAAAGCAAATGGGAAATGGATAATGTGCATACACTTCAACAACTTGAACAAAGCATGCCCAAATGATAACTTCCCCCTACCACAGATTGACGTCATCGTAGATGCTACCGTGAGGTACAAGATGTTGAGCTTCATGGACACCCTACTCATGCTATAATCAAGTCTGAATGCACCCAATGGACGAGGAGAAGACGTCATTCATCACAGATCGTGGGTTGTATTCCTACCAGATTATGCCATTCAGCCTGAAGAACGTGGGAGCAACCTACCAGAGGTTGGTCAACTGAACATTTAAAGACCAGATAAGACGGTCAATGGAAGTTTATGTGGACGATTTGTTGGTAAAAAGCAATGAGCCTATCAAACAGCTGGCTAACCTTTGGAAGGCATTGACAATTTTGCGACAGTACAAAATAAAGTTAAATTCATCAAAGTGTGTGTTTGGGGTTGGGTCAGGTACATTCTTAGGTTTCATTGTGTCTGAAAGAGGAATTGAAGCCTCTCCCGAAAAGATTCATATGATTCTGAACATGAAGCCACCGAAAAGCTTAAATAACACTCAGCGCCTTGCGAGAAAGGGAGCCACCCTGAGCAGTTTCATCTCCAGGTTGACGAACAAATGCCTTCCCTTCTTTAGGGTGTTACACAAAATATACCCTTGGAATGAGGAGTGTGACATAACCTTTGAGAAGCTAAAGCAACACTTGGCCAGCCCACCACTCCTGAAGCAACCAGTAAAGGGTGATGTACTCTATCCATATTTGGCGGTATCCCCCCATGCTGTTTCAGCTGTCCTAGTCAAAAAAGAAGGAGCCGCTCAATTACCTGTATACTACATAAGCCGAGTCTTGAGAGGAGCAGAAATAAGGTACCCACGAGTGGAGACGCTAGCCTTCGCCTCTGTGACAACGGCCAGGAGGCTGTGCCCATACTTTCAAGCCCACACAATCAAGGTACTCACAGAAAAGCCCGTTGGCAAAGGTGTTGCAGAGGCCAAACAACTCAAGAGGTTAGTAGGATTGTCGATTGAACTAAGAAAATGTGATATAGAGTATCTACCAAGGAAGGTGGTGAAATGGCAAACATTGGCATATTTCATTGCCGAATTCTCAAGTTTCCTGCCAGAAACAATTGTCACCCCAAAGGAAAACCATGGGTTCTCTTTATAGATGACTCTTCCTATCAGGCAGGAAGATGGGTAGGAATCCACATAATTAATAATGAAGTCTAGGTGTACCGTTACATGGCAACCCTCACGTTCAAGATGAACAACAATGAAGTAGAGTACGAGGCGCTAGTGACAGGACTTTTGGTGGCCACAGCATTGGGGGCAATTGAGGTAGATGTAAAGTCAAACTTGCAGGTGGTAATCAACCATGTATTGGGAATGCATGCTACTAAATGGGAGAAGTTGAAGAAGTATTTAGCTCTAGTCTGGGAGGCTCCCGACCGGTTCTCATATTTTAACATTTCTCAAGTGCCTAGGGAAGACAACATAGTGGCAGACAGATTTGTACACACAACATCAAGGATTGGGGACACACCTCTCCCCTGAGAGGTCGAGAAGAAAGTAATTGAAGTCTCTACAATAAGATCGGAGGTGTGCATTATAAGCAGTAGCAGTCCCAAGTGGGCCAGTGATGTCATCAGGTACCTGAACACAGGCGAACTCCCGAAAGGAAAGGAAGAAGCAAGGAAGACAAGAAGTGTTAAATGAGTATGTAATTAGCCCTATTAGAAAAATAACAATGATTCCATAGTCATAGGGTAAATAGAAAATTTCCACTTTTGTTATTATTATTTTCATCATTATCGCTTATGAAAGTGTTAAATAATGATGGAATAAGATCTTTGGAGTCTAAATAAATACAATTATTAGAATTTAAAAAAGAGAAATACTTTAACCATAAAGAGATTCATAAAAATAAACTTATAAATTGACGTGATTTTATGTGATATATAAAATTGTAAAACTATTTTTTATTGTAAAGTATATTTAACGTAACATTTGAGGTAGGGGTGTACAGAAACCAAGAGAACCAGCTGGAACTGACGGGAACCGGCCGCCTGAGTCAGGTACTGACTAGAACCAGTGGAAAACCAGTCAGGATGCGGTGGGAATTTGAAGAAACCGACACCGGTCCGATTTGGTCGCGGTTTGAACCAAGTTCAAATTGGTGAATCAACCGATATAATATTTATATTTTATTTGATATATTTTAAGTGAAACGATGCCAACGACATCGTTTTACTCCTATCATTTGGAAAAAAAATTACAGATGAAACGACGCTATTTGGTTTAATAAACCAAATGGTGTCATTGGAATTAGGGTTCGAATACACCCCTCCCATCCTCTTCTCTCTCTCTCTCTCTCTCTCTCTCTCTCTCTCGGTACGGCTGCAAGTCTGTAATCGTGAGTCCGTGATGATTGTATTCAAGTCTGTGAGTCTCTCTCTTTGTTCCTCCATGAGTTGAGTTTCTCTTCATGACTTTGTGTTTGTATTTGTAACTTTGTAAATATGTGATGAATGATGATTGTGTTTGAGTGTTTGAATCTGTTTGTAACTTTTTTTGCATTTGAGTGAATCTTTGTTTCTCTGTTCTCATTTCTCTCTCTTTCTCTCTCATATCGTGCCACCAACGACACCGACAAACTGACCAGAAGAAAAATGAGATCGAGGTTGACGGTTTCCTTCCCCTTCATCGGCTGGTTTCGGTCTAGATAATCACACATTTTACTTACAATTCTGCTACAGGTACCCGTTGCGTACCCGCTGACGTGGCTTAATGCCACGTCAACCAATATTAAAAAAAAAATAAAAATAAAAACGCAAGACCTGTTTTCGTGCGAAACCCATTTCAAATTGAGATTTCCTGCATCTTGACGTTGCGAAAATAGGTCTTGCAAAAGCGATTGTTCAGCAAAACCAGGTCTTCCGAAAGCAATTGTTCAGCAAGGGAAGAAATTTCCTGCACCTTCGCACTTTCATCTTCGTCGATTCACGCTGCAAAAACACCCATTTGAAACCGAAAGCAGGTCGTGCGAAACCGATTGTTCAGCTCCTTGAAGAAATTTCCTGCACCTTCGCACTTTCATCTTCGTCGATTCCAGAAGCTTTGCGTCCATTGTTGAGGTACGCGCTTAGAACTTCCTCTTCCTACTGTTTAGAACTTCATCTTCTTTTGCATTTCGAGAATCCCAGTAGATTGTTGATAAATGTGGGTTTGGAAAATGTTGAACTCGAGGATGCCGTTTGAGTGTGGTCTGTATTGATTTCATATTCTGAAAATCACCTTATTTGTGTTTGGGTCTCTGTACAAAATCCCAGTGGGTCTCACGTTTGGGTCAAATTTGATTTCATGTTGAAAATCCTCTATACTTCTTATATCAAGTTTGTTGAATGGAGAAATTATATGCACATTATGCCGGCGTGAGTCTGTGACTCAGGCTATTCGCCATTCTTGGTCGATGTCAAGACCCGTTTATTTTGGAATGGAGTTGAAGTGAGAATTCCATAATTTCTTAACAAAAATGCCATTTTTCTTGTTTTAAGTTTTCATTTAAAATAAAATAAAAATCTAAAATAATGGTGGCCGACCACTCATCACCACCTATCAAAGCCTTTCAGAAGGCAGTCCGGTCACCCCATGGCCACCCTCATCCATTATGGCTACTGCTAGAGGGGCAACAGGGTTGCCTTGACCACCCACAAACTGATTTTTATAAATTTATATTAATGTCTTTGTGATACTAGTTTCTCTCATATTTGAGCGGAATTAAGGACAATTACTCTTGTCCGAGAATGGTAATAACTATTCTTTCTCTTGAAATTAAAGATAACCAATCAAAAGAAGGGTTATATAATTGGGTCAACGAATGAGGCCATTGACAAGAAAGAAATGTTAGGAGACTTCAATGGATATTCCCAACAAACCAACATATAAATGATAATTGAGTTGATAATAAAACCTCATCAGTTTAGTTAAAGCTCATTTATAGTTGTGGAGACTCGATTGCTAGAGAGAAGTAATATTACATAAATAAAATACTTCATGCTGGTTTATGGAAAATGTACCAAAATAATTAAATGTATTAATTGAATTCAATAGTTTTTGCTATGTTAAAACTTCGAATTACTAGTAATTTCAAGTGTTGTTGTTGGCTTCATATCTATCTACTTTTGTGGAATTTTACAGTTCATCTCTTCTCATCATGGAAAAAGGGGAAGAACACTCATCTCCCCTAACACCTTCTAGCTCAAATCTCCCAACCACGGTGTGTTATATTTTTAGTTAATTTGTTGGACTATGTTGGGTTGATATCCATGGATTTTGTACATGAA
Source organism: Carya illinoinensis (assembly GCF_018687715.1). Taxonomy (NCBI): domain Eukaryota; kingdom Viridiplantae; phylum Streptophyta; class Magnoliopsida; order Fagales; family Juglandaceae; genus Carya; species Carya illinoinensis. Next base: position 6,863,457 of record NC_056757.1, read on the forward strand.
TAACTTGTGTAATAACATGTTAGGGCATACCGTCAACTTCTCTAACATTCAGAAATTACATGCACATGCACGGTTACTATGGAGAACTTCCTACGTGGTCACCAGGTCTAATGCAACAGCCAGATGACTACCAATATCCATCCAATATTCAAGAGGTGATACAATTGCTATTCTTGAACTTTTGTCAAAATTTAGTTTTACTTTTAATATTAATGTCATATGTTATTAAAAAATTGTCCCTTTTCTTTTAGTACGATGCTGGTTACCCAACTACTGTTATGACTACTGGATCCGCGGCAAACGAAAGATTAACTGATATAGAAGACTTGTCTCCCGAAACTGATATCCCATGTACCTTTGCTAGAGTTGGAGAAAGTGGAAAAGATAGAGCAGATTGTATGGAAACTGAGGATGTTGTTGGTGTTTCAGCTCAGTTAGATGATGGATTTGATGGTGACACGATTGAGGAGCCGAGGTCAAAGATGGGGTTTAATTCTTTTGAAGAAGTAATGACTTATTACAAGCAGTATGCTAAGAAAAAAGGGTTTGGAGTGATGACAAGAAGGACTGAGAAGGGAGATGATGGGACTGTTCGGTATGCCACCCTCGGGTGTGCCCGTGGTGGGAAAGCCCGTAATAGGACGTTGAATGTTGTCAGGCCACGTCCGACAGGAAAAACGGAGTGTAAGGCGAAGATTAACGTCTTAAAAGTTGACGAAAAGTATCAGTTGACAACAGTTAATAACATTCATAACCACGACCTCAGTCCAAAAAAAGCCCGCTTCTTTCGATGTAATAGAGAAGTTTTAGAGTCCGTAAAAAGAGTCTTAGATACAAATGATCTGGCTGGTATCCGAATGAATAAGAGCTTCGGATCTCTTGTAGTTGGCGCGGGAGGTTTCGAGAACCTCCCGTTTTTGGAAAAGGATTGTCGGAATTACATCGATAAGGCCCGACATTTACGACTTGGCACTGGTGGTGCTGGAGCGCTTCAGGAATATTTTTTGCGGATGCAATACAAGAATCCTGGGTTCTTTGCGTCCATGGACTTAGATGACGACGGGAGGTTAAAGAATGTCTTCTGGGCAGACCCCCGTAGTAGGGCAGCCTATGAAGATTTCGGTGATGTGGTTACATTCAACACCACATATCTAACGAATAGATATGGGATGCCATTCGCACCATTTGTTGGTGTAAACCACCACGGCCAGTCAATTCTTTTGGGGGCTGGATTGATTTCCAGTGAGGATACGGCAACGTTTGTGTGGTTATTCAAGACCTGGTTACAGTGTATGGATGGTATAGCTCCTAGAGCTATTATCACTGATCAGGATAGAGCAATGAAGAATGCTATTGCTCTTGTCTTTCCACAAACTCGACGTCGATTTTGTTTATGGCATATCCTGAAAAAAGTCTCGGAAAAGCTTTCCTCCTATTCTGCCTACAAAAGTGGGATGAAAAATGCTTTGATGAAATGCGTGTATAACACCCAAAATGTTGAAGAGTTTGAAAGCACTTGGGAGCAGTTAATCACCACTTACAAATTGGAGGAGAATAGTTGGCTGAAAAGTTTATACACTGAGCGTCAGCATTGGGTACCGGCCTTCTTGAAAGATTCTTTCTGGGCAGGAATGAGTACAATGCAGCGGAGTGAGAGCATGAATGCTTTCTTTGATGGTTATGTTCACGCGAAGACAAACTTGAAAGAGTTTGTTGACCAGTTTGACAACGCATTGAAGAAGAAAATTGAGAATGAAAATAACGCAGACTTTCACTCATTTAACGTCACAATTCCGTGCATATCTAGATCTCCGATCGAGAAGAAGTTTCAAGAAGTATACACGAATGCAAAATTCAGGGAAGTTCAGCGAGAACTGCAGTGTCTTATAGATTTGGCCCCAGAGTTACTTAAGAGAGATGGTGGTCTAAAGACGTATCATGTAGAGGATGAAGTTCATGTGGAAGACTTCACTAAGCTAGTTACATATTCAGTGGACTTCAGTGACGTGGATACAGTTGCAAAGTGTTCGTGTGGGCTATTTCAGATGAGGGGCATATTGTGCAGGCATATTTTGGTTGTATTTAAGTCTAATGGTATAAAAGATTTGCCAAATCAGTATATTTTGGACAGATGGAGGAAGGACATTAAGAGGAGGTACACGTTAATTGACAGCAGCTATGACGCACGGGCTCAGCGAGCAGATGCTAACAGATATTCCACTTTGTTGAATATCTATTATAAGATGATTACTTACGCTGCGAGTTTAAAAAAACATACCGAGGATGCAACACAAAAGTTGGAGGAGATGATTGAGTTATATAGTGAGAACCAAGAACCTCCATCAAGAACATGCACAGGTTCCAATGTTATTCCTTCGATACCGGAGACAGCTACATGTGCGGGTTCACAGAAAGTACTCAGTCCGCTAGTAGTAAGAGGGAAAGGCAGACCACCATCTCTGAGGAGAGCATCGATAATGGAAAAAGTGGCGCGGAAAGTTAAATCAAAGGCGAAGAATGCAGCAGTGAAGGAAAAGCGGAAACAGGTACTGATCTATGATACTTACGGTCCAAATATACGCATAGAAGATTGGTTTTATAAGTTCTTAGGGCATTCCATATATTACATGCACGGGTTACTTGTTCTTTGTTAGAGGGATGGAGGAGATACTTTGTTGCCGGATATGCGCAGGAATTTATTTAGCCCGTTGGAAAAAGATATTTGTGATGTCGGGTTGTCGCAGGTATATCCTGGGTTCAAAATTCAGTGGTTTATTTTTTTTTCTCTAGCTTATTTGTGAGAAAAATAACTTGAAAGGGTTGTATTATATTTTTACGTTTGTTATGTTATGACCAGCTTGGTGAAGACAACTCAATTGTTGAAAAATGTAGACGGCAGTGCCAAGAATCAATGATCGCGAGTCAAGAAATAGTAATATCCTAGTTCTTTTTTAGCGAGAACTGTCATATTGACATTATACTAATAAAACTGCTATTACTCCTTGTAGATGTTTTTTGGGTTGGATGGATCACAACCGGCTGATGGGTCACAAGATCTAGATGGTCAGTGACTGGGCAGAAATTATTGGTAATGTGGTTATTTTGAGTATTTGCCACATCCATACTTTGGTAATCTTGTTGATATTGGAATGAATAGTCATATAAAAGTCTAACCAGTTTTTGGGTTTCAACTTCACTAAAATACAAAATCGCATGGTGTTGATACTCTCGTAATCTTGGTATTAGACTGGTGGAATTATTAGATGCAAGAAATTTTTGAAGTTGCTTGGCCTAATTACTTTGTGGCCACACAGGAGCTATGAATGCACTAATTTAAATGAAATTAAATTATACACACAATTGTCGAAATTATATCACCAATGCTGGGTTTCCAGTAAAAAAGAATACAATATTTTACTTTCACTCACTTTGTAATTTATCTAACAAAAATATTCGGATTCTTTTGTGTAGGTACTGATTATTGCATCCCCTTTAGCATGCTGACCAATGCTGGATCCGAGCAACCTAACTTCAAACTACTGTATTTAGTGTGCGTACCTGCTAGCAAATGTTGGATGTATTTAGTGTAGACGTGAGGTCGGGAAGGAATTGAGTGAATGATTGGGTTTCGAGAACCTTTGTATTTTTGTAATGCAGGATGCACATAACGTACGTGATGGCCCTGTAAGTTGGTGTTTTCCAGCCATAGGATTAACCAAAACTGAATGAAAAAGGAGATTAGATTCAGTGGTTGATATTAAATTCCCACGACAACATCATCCGGCTTGCATTGTATCATTCAGTAATACAAGTTTACTCCTACTTTGACATATTACAAAAACATCCATCCCATTAATCATTTCCATTCCAACACTAAATGGATGACAAAAAATCAATGGGCATGGATTGAGTAGACGGGTCAGCTGCAAGCATTTCCAGGAGGTTCACAAGTTTCAGTAATATATAGACAACATTATATATACAGAAGCGACTAAATTCTAACACTAAACTAGAAATTACTTATGCACTAAACTGATATTACTTATGCAGCACCAAATAATATGCTACAACAAATGCTAAAGCCCAAAACCCACGGAGTAATGTGCGTGAACGTCTCATTTCTGCTTCACGTACAACAGCCACCAACTCCTTCAGTAACTCCTCATTTCTATTAGATAGTATGACCTCGAATTCGTCTACTTTTTTACGCAAATCAAGAATGATCTTTTCAATGTCGACCAGTTTTTTCTTCAGCTCCTTCTCCCTGCTGGAAAATTCAGTGTGGGTTTCACTTGGGTCCGACAATGGGTATTCATCGCCCTCTACCCACTTGAAATACTTACAATATGGTAATCCCTGTGATTTTATACACATTTTAAAGAAAAATGTTAGATGAACTAAAAAATAATAATAAGCGGAAAAATATTTATTTAGTTACCTCTTTGTTGTACTTTGGACAACCTAAGAAGGGTTGTCCTGAATTATGCTGAGTATTTGAGTATCTCAGTTGGGCTTCAATCTCACAGAAGCATAATGGATGACCCCTCTTTTGTTTGGCAAAAGAGGAAGAAGATGTCGTCATCGATGATGACATATTCTCAGACTTTTAACAACGATGCCAGAGCTCTAGTAGAGATCAAACCAGGGCAATCAGCAGATGTTGTAAATCCCGATTATGAACTTCGGAAACTTAGGCTCAGTTTTGAGGCATGGAAAAAAAAAATACAAAATTAGGTTACGGGAGACAAAGGCAAAGCTTCATAAACTGATGTTCCCATAATGTGAGAGGCGGTGAAGGCATTTGAAGGGAGAGAGATTGTATTTCCTAGTCATTTCTTATAAGATGACTCTTCTTATATAAGTAAATGGTAAAAACAGTTTGGCCCCATCAAAATTACAATTCATGTTGATAAACAGTCCTGCAAAAATCCAACACATTTGTCTTATATCGTTTATTTTTATAAACTTTCTACCAAACTTAATTCTAAAATGAAACAGTCTTCCTTATCTATATCTCTTGAAGTCCTCAGCAAAAGATGTAACAGATCTCTAGTCAACAAAACTATCACTAATTCAAATGATCAAATCTATGAACTAAATTTATGTTTCTCCAAATATTTGAGACTCAATTTGGTAGGGAAGCATTTTTATATCGAGAGAAACCCAACCGGTTTGCTTTGGGTATTTTCTTATGAATGATAAGTTCAATGAAAAAGCACCAAACTGACACAACACATTCTTCTCCAAGAAAAGATAAAAGAAAAACTAAACTTGTATTGAACTAGTGCTTAGCTGGTAGGAAGAAAGTCCTAACTCAAGGGGAAGATACATATATAAAGTTGATCTACATACATTTTTTTATTTTTTTTTTAGTTGACCTCTACATAATAAACTAGGCATACCTTTATCCTCCAGGTGGATATCAAAAAGAAGTAAGCGACTAAGGATTTTGGAACAGAGATGGGACTGTTCAGTATCACTAAATGCATTTGTAAAGCCTGCTCATAACATTTTCAACTTCATTTTCTGAATGCATTCACTCCAGGGAGATGTTTAAAGCAACTAGATCAGTGTAAGTTGGGTCAACTAGATCAGTGTAAGTTGGGTGGGATTTTTTGCCCTATGACCAGAAAATTGATGAGCAGCACCATCTGAAGGGTTTTGGACCATAATTGGCAGAAGTGAAAATAAACTATTTATTTATTTTCGTACATTTTCCATAAACCAATAGGAAGATTAAATGCAAAGATACTTATCCTTCAATAAAAAAGTCTGAACAGTTTAGCACCAGGAAATTTCTTACAAACACGGATTTTATATAGAGCATTCTATTTTGTGGATTTTCAACATGAAATCAAATTTCACCCAAACGTGAGACCCACTGGGATTTTGTACAGAGACCCAAACGCAAATAACGTGATTTCTAGAATATGAAAACAATACAGACCACACTCAAACGGCATCCTCCAGTTCAACATTTTTGGAACCCACATTTATCAACCATCTACTGGGATTCTCGAAATGCAAAAGAAGATGAAGTTCTAAACAGTAGGAAGAGGAAGCTCTAAACGCGTACCTCAACAATGGACGCTAAGCTTCTGGAATCGACGAAGATGAAAGTGCGAAGGTGCAGGAAATTTCTTCCCTCGCTGCACAATCGGTTTCACACGACCTGGTTTCAGTTTCAAATGGATGTTTTCGCAGCGTGAAGGTGCAGGAAATCCCTGGGTTTCGCAACGTGAAGGTGCAGGAAATTTCAATTGGGTTTCGCTGAACAATCGTTTACAAGGAAATTTCTGGAATCGACGACGAGAGCAGTGTGGAGGCAGCCGTCGTCTAGCCCTAACTTCATCCGGCTTCTGTACGTGAAGGAAGAGGGGAGGCAGAAATCCAGAAAGGGGGGAATCCCAGCTATTTGCACAGAAAGGTCGACGTTGAAACGGAATGCACCGTTTCATTAACACACCACGTGGACGCGTGTACGCAAAGGGTACGCAGCGCCGTGTGCAAATAGCATTTTTGTTTTACTTATCGGTGCGGTTTCGGTTTTAAACCCAAACCGCACCGAGACCTTCAGTTTTCACCTCTAATATAAAGTCAAGTCAGTTTATAGAGTTATTTTTCTAGAATCTCTTTGTGGATTTAAACAATTTGAAGTTGTAGAACATTGCAAATTTTTTGGAAGATCTTGATCTATCCATAGGAATTATATATATAGCTTTATTGTTATCCTAAGCAATTAAGTTATTAATATTGTGACACTGATTGATGCCACCATACGAAATTATGAATTCTGTTTAAAAATAAATATTTTAGGGGCATATACCATATATTCCCAGCCGTGAGGATCTACCCCAGACGAACATTATGAGGGAAAGTAATCCTTGGAATTCTCATATCATTAATTATTCATGGAATACATATATGAAAGATGGACCATTGAATCGGATCATTTTGTTAAAAAATATGCAACAAGAGTTCCTCTGTCCAGATCCAGCCTGCGGCATTAAAAAGTGTACATACATGTGTATACACTTAGGATTTTCGCCTTTGATTTTGTCACGAAATAAATACATAAAATGCATGCCATAATTTTTATCGAGCATCTAATATTTTCCAATAAAATCATACAAATAATAATAAATATTATATGAACTATCTTATATCTACATCTTTCTCAATCTAGACCTTAGTTTCTTACGGTCATTTTCCATTTTCAACTTTCAGGCCTATGACAACACTTTTATATTGTTCAATATCATACCTATGAAACCAAACTTCTGTTGAGTTTGACACTGCTCAAGACTGCTCCAAAGGATGCCACTCCCACCCAATCTGTCAAAACCAAAACTCCGGATGGCACGACACCAGCTCAGTGCTTCCCTGCTTTTGGTCCATGAACTCCTGGAGTACTTTTGTCAACAAGACCTTGAAGCAGCTGATGGTCATTTTAAGTTCTGGCCATTCCAATTCAAAGCTTCTTTGATGTTCTATCAAATGCATTGAAATGAACCTACTTGCATAAACTACTCAAAGCATCCCCTAAATGCAACACATCTTCAAGATTGATTTTTCACTTCAGGGGACAAGATGATATGCTTTGTTCTCAGTTTCAAAGGCTGACTTATACAATAAAAGTTACTGAAGCACTCAAAAGAATAGGACTAATGTATGGTGCGTTCTTAATAATCTAGAGGCCCGACGTTTAGAGTAGATATCACTTGACAACTGTAGAGAAAAACTACCCTGAAACTATGAGAGCAACTGGCTATTGAGTTATTGTAGGTCGCTAAAATTACAAACTAATGATGATAAAAGAAAGCTCTCAATGCATCATATGGTCAAGACCATCACATCTCACATCCACTAGAACCAGCCTTTTAATCGAGAATCATTTACACCATTCATTGCGATCCACAACGATCTAACATTAAAAACTGGATCAGATTCATTTTCCAAGTACATAGAGAAACTGGATGTGAATATTGATGACTCTATTAGCTTTTCTTTAATATTGTAGCTCTGTAACAACATGGATAGAACTATGAGACACTTATATCAGTGTGTCACAGTATTAATTCAGAAGGCAATGTAAAATTGGAAAGTTGATGGCAAGTCCAAAACTCATTTATCACTTAACTCATTGGTTTCTGTCAGCTGTTGTGTCCTGCATTGGTATATAGAAATTATAAGTAGCACGCAATAATGATAAAAATTATAAAAGCTAGTTAAATTAACATTGCCCAGCCAGTTCTGCTGAATCAAAAGTACCAAATCTAAAAGTATTGAAAAAAAAAAAATCAATCCATGATTCTAAAATGGCAGTTGGATAGACTTTGCTGGAAATGATTCAGTATAGGGCATCAGGCTTGAAGTTTGGAAGGAAAGCAACTGACAATGCAAGGGAACGACCTCATGTGGAGAGAGATTGGAAAAAAGAAATTACAAACTGGATAAAGGGATGCCAGGTCTGAAAATGCATAGAAGAGCTCAGAAGAGTGTAATAAACAGAAAAATAGGGCAGTGATTCTTTCATGCTTGTGACGTTGTACCATGAGGCTCTGGAAGAATGAAAGAGGACCACTGTTCAAGTGAAGTATGATGAGAGCTTCACTTCTTTAGAAAATGATAGGGGAGCAAAAGCTAAAAAATTACTTTAGGGAGGTCTAAGATTTAGATTTAGAACACGTCACAGATTGCAGAACAATCCATGTCTAGGAGCTTGACTAACAAAACTTCACCCACAATTGCCTGATGTCCTTTTCCACTATGCTGCAATGTCATTGGCACTCAACTTTAGCCAAAAGGTTAAGAAAGGTATAAGTAGTGGTTAATCACCCATCAACAATGTGATTTGCCATCCTATATGGACCAGAACATGGATGAAATTTAGAAAACAAAAATAGTTAGTTAATGGTATATTAAAAAAATAGAGGTTAGGATGTATAAGTAATGCTTTTAGAGTATTTGAAAAAATCTTGCCTAAAGAATGAAGTCACAGACAAACTAAAAAAGTATCAGCTCAATAGGCTTGCATTCTGTGACCGTCAGTTCTAGCTTTCATTCTGGGACCTTCAGTTCTATGGAGAAACGAAACAATAGTAAGCTGTGATTTGCATTTTCAACATTGTAGTGCAATTATTTTAATTAAAAAATATGTGAAACATGTATTTCTACATTCTTCTTCAGAGTTATAATCTTAATTCTTTACAACTGAAAGAACTGCACACGATAATATTCAGATACTCGACATCACACAAACACAAACACACGCACAAGCAGATAAACAAACATGCATGCAAGCTTTCATAGAGTTATTTATCCTATAATTCAGCAGCACATTTGGCAACTCCATTCATATTAATTAAGGTATACCATATTGGCAAATGACTAATACCAAGCCCATTGCAGGTAAGTATCATTCCTTTAAATCTGGCAAGATATTCCTGCATCGGAAGAGTAGAATACTCCAAATAGTCACTATGCAATATCAGTGATTATTACCAAGATGCTTAGAAATAACCTAACATGTATAAGTTGATATTTTGAGGTGCAAATATATATATGTATATCTTTTTCCCATTTTCTTACCCGCAAAGTATACTTATCAATCTCATAGATTCCAGTTAGATCATAGTCAAGTCGTTTAGCAGGATCACTCAAAACTGCATAAGAAATTAATGGAGGTCACTTTATATAACCTGTAGAATAATATGACTGCATGATATAAAAGCCAAAAAAGTTATAAAAAAACATGTAATGCTGCCTTCCACCAGCAAAAAAAAGTGATGAATTATTGAGGAAAAAAATTCCTATTTTCTTTTTCCTTTTTTCTTTTGTCTTTTTGTAACTTGTAGAAATACATCCATGATACTGAAAGTAAATCTATGGATATTAAACTTTGATTGTAGACAATGAGATGTTGGACAACTCAACATCCTCATCAAAGATCTTGAACTCTAAAAGAATACTAGTCAAGAACCAAGATTGAAAATGTGGGTCACTGCCTTAGCTTTCTTTAAAGAAAAAGCAAAATAAATTCATATGCAACTAGAAATGGAAATGCAGACCTTCTGACTTGTATGCCTAAGTACATGTTTGGCAGCCGATTTTTTTTTTTAATCTACTCCACAGTAAAAGTTTTTTCCCAACTTCTTCCCAAACATAGAAACTTCTTGTCTCAACATATTTTCATTTCTACAATAAAAATATGTTAAAAACCAATTAATTTAAATTTTTTTTAAAAAAATGAATGGGATGGCGACCACACAACAGCCAACCATTCAGTTTTTTAAATGAATTATTTTTAACTTAAATAATAATTATTTAAAAAATATTTCTCATAAATTCATTATTTAAACATATTTTTCATGTGAGACCCACAACTTTCATAAAAACCTATTAAACTCTCATCTACTTCATTTCTTCACAATTCATCAAAAACTTCCCAAGTTTTTGCATCCAAACATCGCCCAAGTGATTATTACCTTTGTAAGCCGCATTGATCTCTTGGAACTTTACAGTAGCAGCACTGTCACCCTTGTGCTTATCAGGATGCCATTTCTATATGGTCCACAGAATCATGTAGATTTCTCAGTCGATGTCCCATTGATTTTAAGGACAAGAACTTTTGACAATGAAGCAATGGAAAAAACACCATTCAAGGAGCTATAAGAAGAGAGATGACTAACCAGCGCAAGCCTTAGGTAATTTAATCTGATATTTTCCTCAGTTGCATCATAATCAACCTCCAAAACTTTGTAGTAGTCCTTCAAATAAATAAAGAGCTACATGAGATATATATTATACACACACACATACTACTTCTAGTGCTTGGGGTAGTTCTACAAACCAAAACTTTGGGAAACAACTAATGTGAAGTTGTGTCACAAACAAGTCATGTGAAGTTGTATACATTTCTTAAGGAAAATGAAGTGCACAACTGAACTAAGAGTCATGTTGAGTAATATTCAAAGAGAAGTCAGTTAAGAAAACATCAATTGCTGAATGTTCAATGATAATTAGCTCCATTGAGCTCCTGGCCCAGGATTTAGCCTTGACCTTCACCAAGAAGGTTACTTACTGTATCCTTGACCGCATAATTTAAATCGCTAAACCACTCCAACCTGCTTTAATGCTTTTCTAAAAGGACAAAGTATGTCACCCTTCACACTTGGGGGGAAAAATTGTATGGTAGAACGTCTATAAAAACAGCACCCTTGATTGAAAGTACCTTGGGAAGAAAAACAATCAATCTGGTAATTGAAGTAAGGCGGGCCATCTCAGTCTAGTTCCATCAGCCCGTTTGTAAATGCTCTTCAGTATAGCTTGTTAAATACCACTTGATAGTTCATCAAAACAGAGATAGAGTATATTCCACTTTCCATTTTAGTTTCCAGCTATAAAAATCCACAGAAACAAATAACTACAGCTTTTACCCATTTGAGGCAAAAATTTCACCTAGTGTTCGATTTGCTCATGTCCTAAAAAGTTTGTAGAACGCACAGTGGGAATTTGGACAGATTCATTCGAGTTGCACATTCTTCATCTGAGATAATCCAGCCATATCTGGCACTGTACATTTTCGACAATTATTGAATCCATAGCGTTTTCCTTTTTTTTTTTTTTTTTTTTGTTTCCAAATTGAGTGTTGATGAGCGGAGTAGTCATGTAAACTGCAAATTGGTCTCACTCTTTTTTCCCATGTGCATCAACTAACCCAACTAAATCCTATCGAATGTCTACAAAAGTCATCTATTCCACGTTTATACCGAAACTGTAATAAACCCAACTCGGTAATAGACAGAAGACATTGAAACAAAAACCATTTGGTTGGTTACTCAGAAAGCTGTAGAAATGAAGAAAAAACACATACACAAACACACGTACTGAATATTCAGCGACCGAAATCTCTCTTTCTTCATCTGTCTTATCTTTTCTAAACTACCAAACAGAGCAACAACAAAAATAACAAAAAAAAAAAAAAAATTCCCAGAAAATTTTGATACCTTTTGGATAGAATTATGATTGCCTTCCATCTGCTGGGTTTGTACGTGAAGATTTGTCAATCAATTTCATTTGAGAAGTGAGAAAGCACTCAGCTTGAATTAGCTGAAGATATAAATACTCTTCGGAAATGAATTGAAATTAATTTGAATAAATTTGGAAAGAAAAATAGTTTGGGCTTTTTGTGGTGGAATTTTGATGGGGGAAAAAAGAGACGAGTGGAGCTTTGAATGCCACAATTCCTATGAGATTCTGTCCCTTTCTTCTTCCACGACTTCGCCTTTCTTTTCAAAAAATTCTTTGTATTCAGAAATATTTCAGTTTTCTTTTTAAATTCTTTGATTTTGTCAAGCCCTCATAAAAAATAAATAAATAAAACAAAGTAGTTTCTTGGAGGGAAAAAAAATAAAATAAAAATATCAACAAAATCAGATAAACAGCTTTTCCTTAACGCAAGAATAGTGGAGAATAAAAGGAATAAAAACAGCCTGCAAAAATTAGCATTATTTATAGATAATTCTTTAGTGTACATAAAAGTTTATACAAAAAAAAAAAAGAAAAATTACACGCTTTTACAGTGTAATTTGATCTATTAAATTATAAATAAAATTATTATAAAATTAATCTAATGTATTATATTAAAAATTATTATAAAATACATCAGACGTATTATTATCTTCAAAAAAATTACACCCTTTTACAGTTTAATTTGCATTATATATATAGTCACCGTTGTGTACTAAGAAGTATTTCATATTGTAATTAACTTATAATATATGTTTCAGATTGAAGTTGTAATATCTATTATTAATGAATGCAATATATTTTATCTAAAAGATAAAAAAGAGTATGGAATTAGATTTCTTGGATGATGATATAACTTCTTCTTTTTTCTTGAGAAAGGTCGTTTTAAGCTTTTAAGTTATTATACTTTTGTAAATTTTTCATGAGCTATAAAATAATTAAATTTTTATTTTTATTACATTATACAATCTATTATCTATACATCATTTCATGTCTAATATAACAATATATTCTCTCTTTTATTATACTGAGATAATAATAAATGGGCTTGAATTGATTGTACGAATTGAGTTGGAGTGGTAAAATATTTTGGGCTTATTTGGGAAACATTTATCGTTATATCTCTTCTCATAATATTTCAAAAAATTTCATAATTTTATTATTAAATATTATTTAAATACAAATATTATTTAATTTTTTTATCTAATAATCACCTAATTATTATAGTTTTTTCAAATTTATAAATAAAACACAAAAATCCATACGGCTTTTTTAAATTTTAAAATAAAATTATATTAAAATTTCATATTTTAATAATATTTTTATATAACTTTTTCTCTCTTTTTCCAAAACCCAATCAAGCATCCTAACTCAAATTATTTCACTATTATTTATAAAGATAATATTAGAGTGACTACCACATGTGCCCACAAAATCTGCACACTAATACAAATATGTTTTTTTTTCTTTAATCATTTTTTAAACATCCTTAACTATTAAAAACAAATTAAAAAAACAAATTAAGTAAATACATTTGATAGATATATTTGATAGTTATACCATAATTTTTTTATTTATAAATTTCACATCTCATCTCATAACGTGAATTCATTGATTCTTATATTAAAATTTGCCAACTCTAGCTTACAAGTTACGTCGATGAAAGATGCTTTTCCTCGGAGTGCAACTTTAGAGGTAGCATTTTAAAAGGTTGAATAAGACCATAATTTGAAGCCAATGTTTTGGGACATGATTTTTAAGAAACGTTGTCAGCGGTGGCTAGAATCATGTGATGCATTTGACTATAGACAAAAGTGGAAAAATAAATATTAAGAGCAGCCACTACTCCAAAACCCCCCACCCCATGTTGACATCGTCTCCCCCACCCAATGTCGCCATCCTCTCCCCTACCCGCAACCCACATCGCCATCCTCTCCCCCACCCATCATCGCCATCGTCTTCTTCTCTCCGATTTCGATACCGGTAAGCATTTTTCTCAAACTGCTCACATACTCTCTGTTATTACTTATTCACACTCAGATTTTCATCACTCACGCGCACACACTTCAATTTCGTTCATATACAAATAGATTTGATATTCTTAGGGTTTGTAGTCGATCTAAAATTTAAAATTTTACTCCAAATTAGTGAAAGTGGATCTCAGGATCTAGGTTCGTAGGCGATCTATACTTTCTAATTTGGTCTTTTGGAGTATTTACCACCATTTCTGTCCTATGGAATATTCTTTGCAGTAGAAAAATCGTAATATTTTAAGGATGTTAATTAGTTTATCCATTTAGATTGTCAAGAAAAATTATGAATTCAGAATTTAAAGATCAAGAAGTTGCTGCATAAACAAAAAAATTGCCATTGGCCTTTCTATGAAACCACTCCTTATAGCTTTGCCTTGTGGGCATGAGAATGCTTCTCTTTTAATTATCTCATAACTTGTTTTCGGTGGTCAACGTGTGTATTGTGTATTACTTCTGAAATCTTTTATTATAATGTAGATATGTTTGCTTGGAGAGTTTTGAAATTTTTTATTACTAACTAACAACCAACTCCCCCAAAAATTGAAGTATATAAAGTATTTATTATCACACCCAAAAGCTCAAATAGATCACAATCATCTTCAACAGTTCCATTTTTTCAGTCCAAGTGAAATTCAACATGAGAAGCCAAGCCATCAAGGTTTGGTCACAACTATTTTGCTTTCATACATTGTTTTTTATTCGTAATTTGATGATGTTGTTGATCTCACAACTTTTTGAATAGTACTTGATGAATTGAATTACTAGAAGTTAATGTTAGTTTGAATTTGTTTGATCATTTGTTAATAATGTTATGGGGTCATTTTAGAGGCTATTCTGGTTGTCATTTTGGTCAATAATTTTATACCCACTTTTCTTAATAACCACAAACATTTATAAACTTCTGCTTAAAAAGTTTTTCCCTTGTATATGATTTCTTTCATATAGAAGATATTATCTTTATTTGAAACGTGATGGATCTTCATAGATAATTCGAATTCTGGATAGACAATGGATTCATACATGGAACAAGGTACACAACATTAGGCTCCTCAATTCCAAGTACATTGGTGGGGATGAATTCCAACATGGATTATTTTGGTGATAGACGGACTACTCTCTCTTTAGTGAAGTATCATTGGTGGAGATGTCATATATATATATATATATATATATTTTGTAGAGATGACTATTTTTAGTGCATATTGTCTCCATAAACATGTAGCTATTGTAAATTCCAGACATTGTTGTTCTTGAGTATTTCAATGCTTTATTGAGCAAGTTTGATCTAGATTTGTTGTAATGAAACTACACTGTCATTTAAAGATCAATGACATTACTTTTCAAGTTTCAATTTTCAAGTTTGATCCATATAAGTTCTTTTGTTATTTATTAGACTTTCAGAAGATCAACATGTGGCTTTTCACCATGCAATATTTTACATCAACCTCTGAAATAGCATCAGAACAATGAGTTTAAAATCATGTATGCTCACAGAAGATGGGGGCAGGCAGTACGCTCACATGGGTGCTCACATGGGTGCCCTCCCCTCTTCATTACAAAAATAAGTCTAAAAAAAAGCAGTTTAAATTCTCTACCCTTTGCTTATTCCATTTGCAAGCAACATAAAAATATTGAAAAGAACAACTAATTTAGATGTCAATAGAGAACAAATTGGATTTCTATACAAATGTAACCTGCAACTATAAAGGCAAGAATTATGTTGTACTTGTAGAGTGAATGTTTTCTTTCTTATTATTTAGCCGAGTGGAGGGAAGTAGGTGAAATATTTATAATTAACATATATAGATGGATCAACAAAGAATGACAATGCTCAATAAGTAAAATTAAAAACCTGAAAATTAATCTAAAATGAAAACAACTTCATATAAAATCCTAAACAAAGTACCCATGACATGAAAATTACAATCTTGTTCACATTTTTTTCTCATAATTTCCCAAAATAAAATCCTAAACAAAATACCTATGTCATTGAAATTACTATAAATAAATTGACACTCAAGTTTTCACAACATGAGGTGGGATGTTGGGACAATAATTGCTATATTATTTTCACAATTTCTCATTTTTTTTATTTTTTATTTTATTTTTTACGAAGAATCAGCAGACAATTAACTAATTTGTTTAGTGTATTGGTAGATATTTACATTAATACTTTAGTAATTTCAGTTGGAGTTCTTTTCCTACTAACTTACGATCTCGTCTTTATTTTTGGTATTTGATTTAGAATGTGAAATATTAGGTATTTTGATTCACAAACAAATTAGGTTATTGAAGTGATGAACTTATCGTGTCATTTAGTTTAGAATGTGAAAGTCATTAGTTGAACAATTAATAAATTTACAAATTCATTTTAATGCTAGTAATGTTACATACAGTTGTAAAGTACGTAAGCATCATTCAGTTATTTTTAAAAAAAGTAAAATTCACTATTAAAAAATTAATTTCTTTTCATATAAATTTTGTATTTATTCATTTTTATAAAATAATTATACCGTATTTGCACATTCACGACTACAACTTTTATTTCTCCAACTTTTTTTTGGTTGGTTTGTACAAATTAGCTTTAACGTGTACACTTTTGGGCCGTGTTGTATTGTCTACTGTTTAGTTATGTTATACAATATTTATTTAATTTGCAGTTCTCAATGTGTATGCCATTTGTTGAATGAGAAAAAATATCATTTTAAAATAAATATTTTAATCATTTTAAAAAATTTTAAAGATAAAATTACCTATACTTATATTATAATCTCTAAATAAAAACTGTACGTAGCATTTGTTTTTATTTATTTATTTTTTAATTGTCTTAAAAATAAATGAGGTGCCATGTGAAAACGGTGCAAACCCGAGGTAGTGCTCAAAATCATTAATATCCATAAATAAATAATTATCATAATTATTCATTGGTTGCCATTGACCAGGCGTGGAAAGGGGGAGGGGCTTCTATCATTTAATATTCAATGGTTGCCCCATTGACAACAAGTAGTGATCCGGATTGGACCAGCTAGCGGCTTCTATTTAATAGCCAGCCAGAAAAGGCTTTCGCCATTAATTATTATTATTAAAAATACTTTAATTACAAAAAAATTAAATAAAAATAATATAATTTTATAAAATTTATTAAATTATAAAATTATTTTTATCATAAAATATATCTAATTAATTAAAGAAAGTCAAAGAAACACTTTTGTGTAATTCCTAATAAATGTAGAGTTTTCAAATGTCAAATTAGACATCTTGTATTGAGTTACAGCCACCGTTCAAGCAAATGGCAACTGTATGCAAGTGGCCGCAAGATAGCTGTGGCTAGGAGAGACAACTATTTTATAGCTGCTGCTGGCTGCTACATTATTGGCATCCGAGTGTGAGAAAATTGTTTCAAACACTGCGGGCTTTGCCTTGCGCACGTTTCCTTCTTTCTTGGCCAGCCTATACTCTATATTATATATATATATATATAGAAATATTATTATGCAAATTTCAACTATACCGTTTATTTTAATATATTGATTTGTAGTGTAAAGTGATTTATTAAAAAATTTAATTATTTAATTTAAAATATCAATATATAATAGTAGCATGAACTTAAAATTTTTATTTTTATTTTTATATTTTCATATTTTTATTTTATTTTAAATATATAATTTTATTTTTTCAATTAATGCCGTGGCACTGAGATAAAATAAACGGTACAGGCATTGCTGCATTACAGTTATTTTTGCGTACTCCCTGCGCACTCCACTGATATGATTGGTTGGATTAATTATTTTTTAATATCCAACCAATCATATCACTGGAGTGCACAAAAGAGTGCATAAAAAGGACTGTACATAGAATTTTTGATATATAAATAGAAAAAAACTAAAGTCATTGGGATGGGTCTCGATGATGGGTATTGATATAGATATATATATTTTTTGTGATAATTAAGAAAGTGTTTTTCAATAATATTATATTTAAAAAAAATATTTAAGGATATAAAAATAATAATAAAAAAATAAAAATAAAATAAAAAAGTCAAATGACCTTAATCCATCCTCGGACTATACTTTCAGTACGTGTAACATGACTCTTATATATATGGACAATGTTACTTGGACCTAGAGAATGGGTCGATAAGTGTCCTCGTTTTTTTTATAAATGAGTTGAGATTAAAGTTGAAAATTAAATAAAATATTATTATAATATTATTTTTATATTATGATTAGAAAAAATTGAATTTTTTATTTTATTTTGTGTGAAAATTTAAAAAAATTGTAATGAATAGATAAGATGAGATAAAAGTTTTGTGAAAGTGAATGAGACCTGATCAACTTAATTATTTATTTATATTTTATTTTTAACTATTGTTTATACATCTTCAATTTTTTTTAAAAAAATATTAATTGATTAATTCTTTAATTATTAAGTAAAAAATATAAAGGATAATGCTTTATCCGCATAGAAAAGCCACTGATAGCAGCCACCAATTCCATTTTTTTAATGATAAAAAATATTTTTAAATAATGGTATGAATTTTTTTTAAAAATATTTAAAAATATAAAATAATTGTATGAAAAATTGAAAAAAAAAAAGCCTCTCCAATGCCTACCATTAGGGATGCAAAAAATAATAATAAACCTATAAATGGGACCGGACTGGGTTGATCTGGTCTCGAGTTGTATCGATTTTATTTTTCTTAAAACTTGTTAAAATCGATTCATTTTAAATTTTTCTTTTTTTAAAATCAAACTGGACAGGTTGATATATGTATTTTTAATTTTTTTTATATTGTATATTATATATAATATATGATTATATATAAAATAGTTTTGTATTATATAGTAAATTATTAATTAATATAATAAATATAATATTAAATTTTAAAATCTTGTATTATTAGAATTTATTGTATTAGTAATTATATTAATATTATATCACTATATATTATAATATATAACTATAATATTATATACCATAATATTATATATCATATTATATACCATAATATACTATATTATATATATATATTATATTATATAATATAATATATTAAAATTAGAAAACTGAACTTAACTAGACTTTAAATCAGTAAAATTAAAAGTATCAATTTAAAAATATAATCGATACGTAATGGATTTTGACAAATATAAAATCATACATCTCATTTAAATTTTATCTAAAATCAAACCGGACGGAACGATTACACCACTAGCTACCTTACCATGTGGGCCCGTATCTGTGGCTGTCCAAAAAGAAAATACGATTGACCAAGATTATCCGCCAGTGGTTACAACTACCGGTTATTTTCCTATAAATAGATGTCGATCCAGCTTTCCTTTCCAACTTCATTTTCCCATTTTTCTTTCTTCGCATAATCTCTCTCTGTTTCTGAACCTTTACTCGGTTAGTACTACTCTCTGCAAGGCTCAAAACCAGCTCGCCTTCAGTACGTCGCACAGAGCGCACTGAGCCCGCGGCCGCATCTGTCATTCCGTTTTTCTTCCTCCATCAAACTCAAGGTAGATCATTGAATGCGTTGTATACGTCTCTACTTGATTTTTTGAGATTTTGGACCTGATCTTGATTGGATTGTTGATTTTAATCTCTCTGTTTTCCCATTTCTTTCTTCTTCTTTTTGGTGAATTGATGATCTTCGATCGAAATAATTCATTCATAGTTGGTGGGTCTCATTTGTCGGAAATTGAAGCCATGGAAGTGTACTGGATTTTGTTGGAGTTTGTACCTCGGAAAGGCGGCCACATCCTCCGTCCATTACTTTTTTAAAATTCAGTACGACTCTCAAACGTAACATAAACATGTCTGATCGACCCGGTTTAGTTTGATTTTATATAAATTTTGAGATAAAATCGATATATACTGATTTTATATTTTTAAGAATTAATCTCAAAATCGATTATTTTCAGTTTGGATCAATTATTCTCATAAATCAGTATTTTTTATTTTAATTAAATGTCAATGTAATTATATATTATATATATATATATTTAAAATTCAAATCTTATATTATAAATTATAATATGAAATTATTTCATATATAATTATATATATTATATATAAAAATTATACATACATATATAAAATATTTTATATAATATTAAAAATTAATTTATATATATATATATACATATATTTTATAAACCAGTTCAATCCTATCCAGTTCGGTGCCAAAAAGTCAAGAATCGATTTCGAACTGGATTTAACCGATTTCTAAAATGTAAGAATCAATTCTAGACTGAATCAATTCAAAACTGAGCCAATCAGTCTGGTTCGAGCCGGTTTTCTGATTTTTCAATTTAAACTTTCACCCATAATATATTATTATTATTATTATTATTATTATTATTATTATTATTATTAATGATTAAGAAAGTATATAGTAAATTTGTATTTATATTTTATTTTTTTAATGGTTAATAACATTTAAAAGATACTTAAAAAAAAAAAAACATTTGCACTTACGTACATATTTAGGGTGCATCTTAAAATTGTCCTTTTTTTTTTAAACTACTTTATGTCTAGTTTAATTTTTTTCAAATACAATAAAGTTTAGTGAAGATTGATCCTATATATATTGTTTCTTTCGTACGTTAATGTCATGCATATAATAATAATAATAATTACTATGTTGACCCTACCGAATCATGCAAATGGCAGCGTTGCGTTACTCTTTTATGATTTTGGCATGCATTTATTTTATAATTTTGGTATGTACCTAGACTTTTGATTTCATAATGGTGACCCTAAAGTGCTGGAGGAGTTACATCAGCCTTTCTAGTGATAGGCCAAATTCAAAAGGTGTTATGGAAAATGAGAGGCTGTGTCGAGACGTTTTTTCGATTGTTTTTTTATTTTTTATTTTTTATTGTCTTTTTTTATTTTTATTGATTAAGTAAATATTTTTAAATGATGTTATGATTTTTAAAATATATATATATATATATATATGAGAATATAAAAAAAAAATGCATAAAATAAAAGTGAATTACACTTATCGGGACACATTCTCGGGTGTGTCGGTGACTCTAGCATCATCTAGATATTATTGTTTAAACACCCAATTCAAAAATTGACAATTGATCATTGTGCCTAAATCATGCAATTGGCTGTAGGCTTGTAGTAGACACTTGTTCTCCAAATTAATCCTTACAATCATCTTCTTTAATTTAATCGAATTTGATCTATTGATAGGTCTATTTGGATTATCAGACAATGTCGAAGAGCCACTCACATATCATTACTTGCAAAGGTATGCCTAATATCAATCTAAGTAGAAATTCCAAAAGATTGGGATCACCTATAAATTAATAATTATTTGTTGTATCCAAAACCGTAAAACACACCAATAAGATAGAGATAATATTTTAAATGGTTAAGCAATTATTTACATCTATTGAAATAAAATTTATTATATTTGTATAAGATTATAAACACTCGATATAATCTCTCATTTGCCGAATTTACATACCAGTACTCTCCTAAATATCAGCCAATATTATCGACAAATGGAAACCTGTAGCAGCCATGTGCAACCTCAAATTGGACAGTAGAGAAGGCTGCTTTACAAATCAGCAGCCATTTTAGACTTCACGCTTGGGTTCACACTTGGTGGTTTTCAACATTGTTGATATGACATATTTTAATTAATTTCATGTGCCTATTATTTCATTAGATTGTCGTTTAAATTGTGTCACACGTGACATCAGTAAGTATGATTGAGATTTAACTTAAGATTAACGAATATGATCTCTCGCTCAAATTGCGCGCTACGATATCTCTCGGATCCGCGGGCCTAGAGGCTAGATCTCTTTCACTCCAAATTTTCATCATCGTTTAATTGTGGCAGCGGCGGTGTATTGGGGAGTCGGGGAACCGGTGAGGCTGGAAGAGATAGAGGTGGACCCTCCAAAAACATCCGAAGTTCGCGTGAAAGTACTGTGTGCTAGTATTTGCCACACCGACATCTTGTTCGCCAAAGGGATTCCAATTGTCGGTATCCCTTCTTTCTTGCTGAGTAATTTATGTTTTGTCTACTTCTGTCCCTGCATGTATGTATCCTATAATTTTCCCATTTTTACTACTCATAAGTCGAATATATAAATATACCAATTATTATAGAATAAAAAAAAGTCAAAATACTAATATTTTTTCTATACTGATAGCCGATGATGATGAACGTTTTCACATTAATAGTATATTGAATATCATTAAATATATATTTTTTTAACTCCCTTCTTAAAATCTTTGTTTTCTTAGTAAAAATTAAAAATAAAAATAAAAATATTTTATATTTCATAAAAATAAATTGACAAAATAACGTGACTTAGATAATAAAATTAACTATTTTTATTATAAAATAAATTCAAGAACCAAGATATCACATGAAACTACATGGATTTGTGAGTTTATTTTTTGATCTCCTTTTGTCAAGAAAAAAAGAAATTCCTTTGGGCAAAAGCGTTTGACGTTGTTCCTTGTTGTTCTGCAGCCTATTTTCCCTCGAGTTTTAGGACATGAAGGTGTTGGGTAAGTCTGCGTTTTAACTTCATTGCCAATTACTGCGACAAACAAATTGAATAAACTGCCTTTAATTGATCTTCTAGCACTTTCTTCTTTTTCTTGAAGTAAAAAGTCACTAGATCTCATCCACTTAGAATCCCCCACTTTCATTCAGAATAAACTTTTGTATCATCTGAATGCTGCATGCAGCGTGGTAGAGAGTGTTGGCGAGGAAGTAGCAGATCTCAAAGAAGGAGATCTTGTCATTCCAACCTACATCGGAGAGTGCAAAGACTGTGAGAATTGTTTGTCAGGGAAGACCAACTTATGCCTCAAATTCCCACTACCCATGAGTGGTCTGATGCGCGACGACACTTCGAGAATGTCTGTAAGAGGCCAGAAACTGTACCACGCATTTACCTGTTCGACATGGTCAGAGTACACAGTTGTTGATGCTAATTATGTTGTCAAGATTGACCCAACCATACCTCTACCACATGCAAGCTTCTTATCATGTGGATTCTCCACTGGATTTGGGGCTGTATGGAAGGGAGCTGGGGTTGAAAAAGGATCTAGTGTTGCTGTTCTCGGTCTTGGCGCTGTTGGATTAGGGGTATCTACTATCTTACAACTCTTTTATAATTCGGTATAAAAATGAACCGAGATTCATTATTTATTAATGAAGGTGCATGTTTATAAGAGATCGAGTTGTAAATCGCAGGCCATAGAGGGGGCAAGAACACAGGGGGCAACAAAGATAATTGGAATTGACAAAAATGGGAGAAAGAAAAGAAAAGCAGAAGCTTTTGGAATGACAGACTTTATAAACCCTGATGAACATGATCATAAATCTGTCTCGGAGTTGGTGAAAGAATCCACAGGCGGAATGGGTGTGGACTATTGCTTTGAGTGCACAGGGGTGGCACCCTTGGCCAATGAAGCCCTCCTTGCCACAAAAATGGTATATATTACGTCTATTATAAATTCAAGTTTTCATAAATTTAATAAAAAAAATATTTTTATGTTTTTAATTTTTAACCTTTCGTTGATGGTGCTGGTTGGTGAGAAGGGAAAAGGACAGGCAATGGTAATTGGTGCAGGAACTCATGCAAATGTGGAGATCAGTTGCCTTGCCCTCTTGCTAGGTGGGGCTTTGAAGGGTTCCATTTTGGGAGGTCTCAAAGCCAAAACTGACCTACCTGTTATACTCGACAAATGCAAAAACAAGGTGAATTAATTATTATTAACAAAATTTTACTAATTAAATACGCATTTATTTCAAATATATATTTGTTTTTCTTGATAAATAAAACTCATGTAAAACGACAGAAAATAGAGAAAATGGAAAATCTTTAGGAGACTCAAAACATACGGAAAATAAAGTAAATGGTGCTCTGTACTCTACTGCAGGAAATCCAACTTGATGAACTTTTGAGTCACGAAGTTTCACTGCAAGATATAGATAAAGCATTTGAGCTATTGAACAATCCTGATTGTGTGAAGGTCCTTATCAAGCCTTGATTGATCCCATCGACAACAAGATCATCATCATGCTGCAGAGAAATTATTATTATTATTAGAGTTGGGATTCAATGAGTAATATAAGTGTTGTATTAAAAAGAAATTCTGTTACGTTAAGTCATTTTTGTATGCTTTTTACGCATTCTATTAATATGATTGGTCAAATCAATTATTTTATATTAAAAAAAATAATGCAGCCAATCAGATTAGTGGAGTTTACAAAAACTACCTAAAAGTGATTACACATAAATTTTTTGATAAAAAAGTAAATGGAGATTTTTTAATTAAAAAGTAAACGGACGAGATCTCCTTATTATTATTTATAGCACTAAATAATCATGTTATTCATTTCTTCAATGTGGAATTAATTTTTGTATTGGATGTAAGCTATTGAATTCTGTATTTCTCCCCTCATTTGAGTTCCTGCTAGGTCAAATATTCCCTTTAAGGGAATCAGACCAAAACTCATTTTATTAGGGTCCATGAGCTCAGGGGCCACAACCCATCTAGTAGCTGCCAAAATCGCAACCACCAAAGCCATATAAGCGTGGAATTCGAACCCAACCGTCATTAATAATTAATGAAATAACGAATATAGAGATAAATTAATAGTCTTCCAACACGATTCTTGCCCGCAATACTTACCCTCCAACATAGTGCCACTGCTCGCCCACATAGGTGAAATCAGGGCCCTAACAGCCCGCATTCTATCAAGGACTAAAAGGCGTCAAACCCAAAGAAAAGTCTTACCAAATAAGAACAACCGACCCATATAAATAGTGATTGTGGTAGGTACCATAAGAGTGATTAAAAAATACAAAACAAATAGGAAACACACTTTGCTATCAGTGACTTAGGCACCAAAAGTGTTCTTCACCGCACTGAAATACTTTCTATTATTTGGTTGCAATTGCTAAGAACTCTTGTGAGAAATATGAAGCATGTCCATACCAGTTGGCCTTGTCTGTGGGATCTTTGGAGATTCAACGCGCTTTTCGTATGCCTGCAATGACACATTTTCAAACAACCTACAATCAAGAAGCAATGACAACAAGCGAATAAGCAAAAGTTTGGATGGAGGGAAGGTTCGTAGATTTGGAAGAAAGACTCAGGAGGATGACTCTAAAGATGGAGAGTCTCCAACTCAAAAATGAAGCTCTAAGGCAAAAAAGTGCAAGTTCTAGATAAGACGTTGCATTGAGCCATAAAAAAGAGAAGATGAAAATGCACCACGACCTAAGCAACCTCACAAACATATACAAGGAAATGGCCAAGAGGATAGGCACGACCTCATTTGTCGACCACCCATTCAATAGCAAAGATTTGCCCTACAGCACAGAGATAATGGTGGTGCCACCCTTGCCTAAATAAAAAGTTCCACATATCGAACTATACGACGAATCTAAGGATCCCATTGAACACATGGAGACATTCAAAGCCTACATGACCCTCCATGGTTTCTTTGTGCGTCAAGCTTTCCCCTTAGCCCTAAAGGGAGTAGCGAGAGGATGGTTCGAAGCTTTACAGTCGGGTTCCATAGATAATTTCGAGAAGTTGGACAGACAATTCTTTACTCAATTCATGGCCACCAGGCATAAAAGGTAGCCAGCTGCGCACCTCTTGACTGTCAAGGAGTGGGAGGATGGAAGTTTGAAGGCATCAAGGTTCAACAAAGAGAGCATGACGGCGGATCACCAAGACAAAAAACTCATGTTGGTAGCACTCCTAGGAGGCATCTACACCAGAAATCCTTTCATAGCAAAACTGGCGAAAAAATAGCAGGAGAATTTTTAGGTGGTTCAATATCCTCCAGAAGGAAGGCGCATGCTTGGAAGGCCAAATATGGAGAAGTCTTTACCATGAAAAGACCATTGAAGCAAGTAAAGAACCAGAAGATGATCGCCATATCCTTCGGCGACAAAAGCTATGAAGGGATCCAATACCCATATAATGATGCACTAGTGGTGATGACTAGTGGTGATGTTGCTAGTTGCCAATTACACCACCTAGAGAATCCTAATCAACAATAGGAGTTCTACTGACATCCTCTTCTGCGATGCTTTTACAAAAATGAGAATTGACCTAAGCCAATTACGCCTGTGGCCCACACTGCTAAAAGGCTTCTCAGGGAAAATATTTCAACATGTGGTGCCATTTCCCTATCCATGTTGGCAAGAACAAGGCCCTGCACAGTCACCACTATGACTGACTTTTTGGTGGTTAAGGCCCCTAAGCAACTTGAAGGATGTTACTTCCACCTACCACTTGAATATGAAAATCTCGACAGAGGTGGGCGTATGAGAAGTATGTGGCGAATATGTGTTGACGCAAAACTGCTATCTACATGTCAAGAATGGGTGAACGGAGCTGCATGCAATAGAAGTTCAGGATTCAGTGAAATGTCACCATTGCCACCTCTTGAGCTCATTGAACATGGTATCAAAACACAGAATGAACAAAGTCTGAGGTAGGGCGAGGCCAACGAACCCCTAGAGCTTGTAACCCTGGCTCTAGATAGCTTGGAAGCAACGACAATAATTAGAACTAGAATGGGGTATCAAGATAGGCAACAATTAAAGCAACTCCTTAACACAAAGACATTTTCGCTTGGAACCATGAGACATGCAAGGAATCAAATAATGAAGTCATTGAACATCATCTCTATATAAACCCCAAATAAAAAAAATCCAACAAAATACAGAAAAGTATGCAGCAATAGCAGAATAAGTGGAACGCCTCATGGTTGCGTGGTTTAACAAGGAAGCTTATTACTCAAAGTGGCTCTCTAACGTGGTATTGGTATAAAAATTCAAATGGTAAATGGAGAATGTGCCTCAATTTTACTGACTTAAATAAAGTGTGCCCAAAGAATAGTTTCCCCATGTCACGTATCGCCTAATAGTAGACTTTACAATAGGCCATTGAATGTTAATATTCATGGATTCCTATTTCAAGTATAATTAAATTCAAATGACTCAAGACAATAGGAAAAGACATCCTTCATAACAGAAAGCAGGTTGTATTGCTATAGGGTGATGTTGTTCGGATTGTAGCATGTCAGGGCCACATATTAAAGGCTAGTAAACCTCATGTTCAAAAAACAAATAGGCCATGATATGAAAGTCTATGTGGATGATCTACTCATCAAGAGTAAGGAACTCACACACCACATAGTAGACATGCAAGATGTTTTCGTCGTTCTGCAACAAAACTAGTGGAAGTGCAACCCGATGAAATTTGCATTAATCGTGGATTTGGGCAAATTCTTAGACTTCATGGTCTCAGAAAAAAGGAATAGAAGTCAATTCTAAAAATATTAAGACAATAATCGACATGAAGCCACCACAAAATATAAATAAAGTGCAAAAGTTGACTAGTCGGATAGCAGCACTCAACAAATTTGTGTCCAAATAAATGGATAAGTGCTTACCTTTCTTCAAAGTGCTATGGAAAGCCCAGACTCGAAGTATTGAATGCAACCAGGCATTTGGAAACCTGAAGGAGTACCTGTCACAAAATTTGAATAATACTTGCAAGTACACGAACCGTATCAAAGTATTGTTTAGTAAGAACAAGGTCAAATCCAAAAAGATTTATAAACCAAATAAATGCTAATCTATTTCAAAAATATGAGTTCTAAAATAAAATAAGAAATTAAGAACTTAAAAAATTAATGAGTCAAAGCAAGAAATAATTAATTTAATGAACTAATCATAAAAAAAAGAACTAAAATGAATTCTAAAGATTAAAATTAATAAACTATTAACGGAGAATGAACTAAAGTTTTGGAATCCACCTCATTATTTCATAGTAACATATTTAGAAGAATTGATTCTTCTCGAAAGTCTACATGAGAATCTAGAAACCAATCTTATTATCATGGAAAATATCATCATTAAAACCTTTTCTAGAAAAAATATCTAGAGTATGTTTTTTTTTTTTTCACTTTCAAAAATATAAAATAAAATCATCACTTGTATCTGTTAAAAAAATCACAAAAAATACTAGTTTTTTTTTTTTAACAAAATAATAAATCAGGCTCTCAACTGATTAGGATTATTTTAGATCATGAGAAAGTCATGATTAAACTCATATAAAAAATTCTATCTCCCTCAATTGATATGAAACAAAATCTATATATCATTAAACATATAAATTATTTGGAAAAATCACTCTCTTAATAATAGAACTAATCTTCAATGTGGTTTCATCCTCAACCTTATTTAAAAATTTAGCTAGACATGTTCATGAAAATAACAAGACTTCACTATACTTTTAACACTTCTCAACATACTTCATTACTATTTATTACTTTATTATTACTTTTCATCTACTTTCTACTACTATTTATTACTTTTTACTACTATTCAATATTCGATTATTACTTTTCACATATTTTTTCACTACTATTCACAACATAGCTCAACACTTTTCAACACCCAAACCCAACCTAAAAATGTGCCACCCTATATTTTGTTAAAAAACAAAAACTACATTGGTTCCAATCTATACGACGAATGCCATGAGTATAAAGAAACTCTCATACAATATGATTGGGATAGTCTTCACAAGTTGGCTTCAGAACTTGTCACCACACCACGCAACACAAGAGTAGAATCCTCCAAGGCAAACTGTTTGGGAAATCGCGAGAGTGTGAGGAATGTGATCCACAAGACCAAATTAAGAAGCATTATGAAGAGCCATTGGTGATGGAGAGAGTAAGATTGAGAAAAGGAAGGTAACAATAGATTGAGTTAAAGGTTGAAAGACGGGAAAAGTAGGGTTCAAAAGAGGTATGACAACAAGAAACAAAAGTGAAAACAGAGGCAAATGATTTAAAAAGGAACAGTAACAATTAAGTAACCCCAACAAAGAACCAACAAGCAACATGTGTCACTAATGCAAAGACAAAACTAAAAAATCCCGCGATCCATGCTGCACGAAAGGATGTGAGATGTAAGTCATACTAAAACTACACAGTCAAGATGATTAATTGCAAGTGAAGATGATGGCTGAAGGTAATTGAAACAATGCACACAAAAAAATATATAAAAGAAAAAAAATAGGAAACAGAATATCAAATTCCTGTCACATCTGTGTGACAGGAATTTGCTAGGAAACTACTTGTTCAAATATTCCTAAATATTCCATTAAAGGAATCGGACCAAATCTCACTTTATTAGGGCCCATGGGCTTAGAGGCCACAAGCCCATCCAATAGTTGCCAAAATCGCAACTGCGAACACATAGAAGTGTGAGATTCAAACCAAACCATCATTAATAACGGTTTAATAACATAACGGACATCGAGGGAAGTTAATGGCCTTCCAGCACGATACTCGACAATAATACTTGCCCTCGAGCATGATACTTGCCATCAATATTTGCCTCCAACATAGTGCTTGCCCACACAAGTGAAATTAAGGAGCTAACAACCTGCATTCTATTAAGGATTAAAGAGAGTCCAACTAAAAGACAAGTCTTACTAAACAAGAACAACTAACCCATATAAAATAGGGATCAAGGTGTGTACCAAAAGGGTGACTAAAGAATATAAAACAAATAGAATACGCTTTGCTCTAACTAACTTAGGTATCAAAGGTGTTCCTCACCACAACGAGCTACTTTCAATTCCCTAGTTGCAGGTTGCTAAGGATTTGTGTGGGAAATACTACACAAGTCCACAAGAAGATTAGTTCTTATTGCAACTAGATTTATAAGATGAGATGCATATGTCACATATGCCCAATTCATCTCAAAATTGGACCCAAACCAATTATTCATTAGAGATTGGATATTTCTCATAGAGAAATGCTTTAGCCACAAAGAGATTTTAAAATGTAAATCTACAAGTTGATTTGGCTTGATGGGATATGTTAGATTGTAAAACTAATTTTATTATAAGTAGATCTCACATACTATATGAACCATATCAATTTGTAAGTTTACTTTTATGGGATCTTTTTATGGCTGTAACGCTTCTCTTTCTCGCTTGTTCTATATCCATAGGACCATATGTCATTTTTGTAGTTAGTTGGTTCGTTAAGCTAATTTATAAGCTACTTTGTCGATCTTCAATTAGTTAGTTTGCATTAGTAGTCTACTTCCTCTCGTTTGGATAGTAAAAATATTTTATTTCATCATTATAATTTTTTCAATTTTTCACATAAAAAATAATAAACAATTAAAATTTTCAAATTCCAAAACAATAATATTAATATTAAAAGAATAATATTATAATAATATTTTATTTAACTTTCAAAATTTATCTCAATTTTTCTCATCTCAACTCAATATGCAAACCGCATCCTATTCTTTGGCTAGCTCATTTTCTAATAAAACAAGTTACCTATCTAGAATCATCCAAGAAAGTAGCCAGCTAATAAAGGCTCTTTGACTGAGTATTTTTCTTTGTTTTCTTGGTTGTTATTAATTGTATTGAACAACTCACATATTATGGTTCCGTTTATTTGTTTTCAAGGGATGATTAATTAATGGTACTATTTTCAAACGTTATCAATCAATAGCACTAGGGGTGAGTTCGTTCCGGTCCGGTCCAGTGAGGTTTTGTGGACTGGACCGAACCTATTCGGTCTAGGATTTTTCCACCCTGGACCAGACCGAACTCCATCAGGACCGGTCCTATTCGGTCCGGTCCGGTCGGTCGATCAAAGGTTGACTTTTTTTTTTTTATCTAATGACATTTTTTTGAATACTTATGTAATTATATTGTAATATATTTAATATATATACATATAGTATACTATTATATATATATATATTAGTAATATGCTAATACTATTAGTCTATTAGTAATAATATTATAACTAATAAATATATGTAATAATAACTATACTATAACTAATAACTATATGTAATACTAATAACTAATACTATTAGTCTATTAGTACTAATAACTATACTATAACTAATAACTATATGTAATGATAGTAATACTATATGTAATACTATATTAAATAATAGTAATACTTTTATTACTAATACTCTATGTAGTTATAGTGATTTAATACTAACATATTATATATTAAGCTAACTATACTAATACTATTATAAATTTACAAATATATGATATATTATAATTTATTCTATAACTTTTATAATATGTTAATAGATTAATATATATACTAGTATTATATATATATATATATATTTTTTTTTGATCGGTTATACTAGTACTATATATTATAGTTAATAGTTATACATTAAAGAATATAGTAATACATTGATACTAAATATATAGTTATAGACTTATAATGATTTAGTTATTATGAATTTATGATCAGTATAACTATATAATTGTATTAGTATTAGACTATTAATAATTCAATTTGGCTATATTATATTAGTAATATTAATTATGTTGAATCAATTAGTTAGTATAACTATATTCTACATCATTAGTATTAATATAAATATTAGTATTAGTTATAACTATATAACCTATATTAGAATTGAGTTTTAGAGTATATAATAGACTAGTAGTATTAGTACAACTATATAAATATATTGTATAGCTATATATTAGTTTTAATTATAGTGATTAGTATAATTATATAATAGTAGACTATTAGTATAACTATATATTAGTATTAGTTACTATTATGGTGATTTAGTATATTATAATTTATATATTATATTTATACTATAACTCTTATAATATATTAATATATACTAGTACTATATATTATAGTTATATATTAAATAATATAATAATACATTCATACTAAATATATATAATTATATTTCTAGTGATTAGTTATTAACTTATTATGATTAGTATAGTGATATTTAAATTATATTAATTAAAGTGATAAATATACTATATAGCTATACATAGTATTAATTATAGTGATTAGTATAACTATATAAATTATATAATAGTATATTAGTATTAATAGTAGACTATTATTATAGGTCACTATAGCTATTGTTGAAGTATTAGTTATAGTGATTTAGTATAACTATATTAGTATAACTATAGTCTATATTGGACTATTAATATTTTTTTATACCATATATAATTATATAATTAATTATATACAACTATTATATAAATAATATATATAAATAATTTTTTTTTTATTTCTATTCGGTCCGGTCCGGGGTGAAAACCCCTCGGACCGGTCGGTTTTGCCGGTCCGGACCAGCCGATGCTCACCCCTAAATAGCACCGTGGTGTTTTGATAGGACTGTCAATTTTGAGGGTTCAAGTAATTAGCCAACTTGAACACGATCTGAATAATTAAATGGATTAATCACTTTTACTTGAACCCAACACCACCATTTATTTATTTAGCTCGAACTCGACATGAATAAATAAACGAGTGATCATGTCTCTACCCTATTTGATTCGTTTAAGAATTTATAAAATATTAAAAAAGATTATATCAGTCTTATGATTGGATAACAAGGCAAAGGTTATGTAAAAGAATTTTAAGGAAAAAAAATTTAAATTAAAGTGTTGTACTTGTTAGAATTTGCAACTTGAGAAGAAAGAAAGTGAGAAAGGGAATGAGAGAAAAACGAGACAACCAGTGAGGTGAAAATGTTCTTCTCTTACATTCAATACATCTTCTTCTATACACATTTTCCCCTTATATATTTTGTATACAACTTAAATGAATACAAAGAACAAAAGAAAGAAAAAAACAATTAAGCATCTGTCTCTAGCATACAATCTATTTTACAAAATGTACATAAGTTGCAAAGCAGTAGCATGATCATCTTAGTACTTAAAGTAGGCTGCAAGTTACTTATGCTTCAATATGGTGGCTGTTGGTCCAACTTTTGCAATGTAGTGGCTACACATCCCTCTACTGCAGTGTCGATGAAGTGGTTCCTTGTAGTAGCAGCAGAGTTGCACTCTTACTTCATAGACTCTGCTATAGTTGGTCTTGTAGCAATGGGCCTTAGGACATTTAAACTTTGTGACTCCCCCTCAAGATACCTATCTTGGACAACAGAAATGGGAAAATTGCAGTACTTAGTGCCTTAGTGAAAATGTCTACAAGTTGAAATCTTGAAACAACATGTAGAGGAGTAATAACCTTGGCCAACACCTTTTCTCTAACAAAGTGGCAATCTAACTTGATGTGTTTGGTCCTTTCATGGAAAACCAGGTTTTGGTTATGTGCAAAGCAGATTGGTTATCACAGTAAATGATGGTAGGTTTAGTGTGCATAATATTAAAATCTTTTAGCAAGGAAATTAACCATACTAGTTCATAGCTTGTGTGAGATAAAGCTTGATATTCTGCCTCTATAGAGGAGCTTGAGATGGTTGCTTATATATTTGATTTCCAACTAACTAAGGAATCACCAATGAAGACACAAAAACCTATTATGGACCTCCTTGTCTCTGGGTAGGCTGCCCAATCTAAGTTGCAAAAGGCCTTGATGTGTAGATTGGCAGGAGAAGAGTTTACCTTGCCCTATTGACCCTTTCACATATCTCAAAATCTGATGGGCAGCTTGCATGTGAACCTCGCTTGGTCTGTCCATGAACTGACTAAGTATGCTTATTGCATAAGTGATGTCGGGTTTGGTTATGGTGAGGTAGATCAGTCTTCCTACAAGTCTTCTATAGCTTGTTAGATCACC
The DNA here is from genome assembly GCF_018687715.1 of Carya illinoinensis. Taxonomy (NCBI): domain Eukaryota; kingdom Viridiplantae; phylum Streptophyta; class Magnoliopsida; order Fagales; family Juglandaceae; genus Carya; species Carya illinoinensis. The sequence goes on from NC_056757.1 coordinate 6,897,180, forward strand.
CAATGAATTTGAAGGTGAGTTTAAGATTTGTGATTTGTTTCAATGGGTGTATTTGTTGGTTTGTACCCAAGGAGTCCTACATCTTCCAAGATCTCTAGTCTGTATTTTCTTTGGCAAAAGTGAATCCCAGCAGCTGACCTTACAATTTCTAAGCCCAAGAAATATTTAAGGATGCCAAGGTCTTTAATTCTGAATTGAGAGTTTGAGTGGGCCTTTACCTTGTCAATTGACTTAATGTTGGAACTGCCTATGACTATGTTATCAATATAGACAAACAAGGCTACGAAAACATCCTCATTGTTTCTAGTGAAAAGAGAGTAATCTGATTTTGAGGGTTGGAACCCAATGGAGACAAGTGTGTCAAAGAATCTTGAATGTAATTGCCTAGAAGCTTGCTTGAGTCTATAGAGTGATTTGTGAAGTTTGCAAACCAATTTTCTTTGGTAGTAGACTTCCCCTTATTGTGATAACTAGTGGGAAATTCCATATATATTTCCTCATCCAATTTTCTATGAAGGAAGGCATTGTGCATATCTAATTTATAAAGGTGCCAATTTAGAGTAGCAGCTAAGGCAAGAAACACACGAACAGTTGTGAGTTTTGCAAGTGGACTGCAAGTTTCTTGGTAGTCGAATCCTTCTCTTTGAGTGTAGCCTTTTGCCACTAATCTAGCCTTAGGCCTCTCTACTGTGCCATCAGATTTAAGCTTAATCTTATAGACATATTTGCATCCCACCGCCCTTTTTCCTTTCAGGCAACACAGTGATTGTCCAAGTGCCATTATCCTCTAAGGCTTTTAGTTTAGCATTCATGGCATCTTGCCAATACTTAGACTTAGTAGCTTCTGGGTAGGTTTGAGGTTCTTGAAGCCGGGAGAATGAGGTTATAATAGAGGTATTGATGGAGAGGGTGAGTAGTAGTGATGTGAGGATGGATTGGTATGAGCTATCTGGTAGTGATAATCATGGAGGTAAGTAGGTGGGTGTCAAGCTCTATCAGATCTTCTAAGAGTGATAGGTGTTGTGTTTATTAGTGGAGAGGGAGGTGACTGTGTGTGAGGTGGAGAGAGGGTAGGTAAGTTGTGTTCATTATCCTGTGAATCAAAGTCAATGATATTGTTTTCAGTAGGAGTTGAGAGAGTGAAACGTTGAGATGGGAAAGAAGAGGGGATGGATTCTGGTATGGGTATTGGAAGTATCATATTGTGATTTAGGGGGATGACATGAGGAGTTTGTTGCTGAAAGGGGAAGAGTGACTCATAAAAGATCACATCCTTTGAGACAAAACAAGAATGATCTTCTAGATTATAAACTTTATATCCTTTGATTCCAAGGGGTAACCTACAAAAATGCATTTTCTTGCTCGAGGATCTAACTTACTTCTAGGGCTCTTGACAATAAATGTAAAGCATAGACATCCAAAGACTTTTAAGTGAAAATATGAGAGAATGGATGAGAATGGGGTTTCATATGGGTACTTATTGTTGAGAACAGATGTAGGAATTCTGTTAATAAGGTGAGTTGCAGTTAACATAACATCTCCCCAAAATTTGAGTGGAAGAGAAGTTTGGAAAAGGAAGGCTCAGCTGTAGAGAGAATATGTTGATATTTTCTCTCCACTACCCCATTTGGTTGAGGGGGTGTAGATGCAAGTTTTTTGGTGTAAAATGCCTTATGAGTCATAGAAATCTGTCATTTGAAGCTCTAATCCATTATTAGATCTTATTTGTTTAATCTTGGCTTTAAACTGATTTTTAATTATGTGAACAAATTTTTGTAGAATAGTTCTTATTTCATAGTTAAACTTAATCAAGTAGACCCAAGTAACTCGAGTTTTATCATCCACAATGGTTAGAAAATATTGATACCCTTGAATGGAAAGATGAGAGTATCACCCCCAAATTTCACAGTGAATTAATTTCAAAAGGAATAGATGTAGAAATGGAACTCCAATGGAAAGTTTTTCTCTTTTGTTTAGCCAAGTGATAGATTGTGCATTGCACATCACTATTACATTTACACTAAGAACATGAGATTGAATAACATTCATCCTCTGGTGAGGTACATGACCTAATCTAAAATGCCATAGATAAAGTTTTGTGGTTGGTTAGAACTTGAGTCTTCATTGTTGGTGTGTTGACTAGAAGTTTTTGTGATTGATGGAGGACCTTGGAAAGCATGACAAGAAGGGGATTGAGGTATGAGGAAATAGAGACCATTGGAAACTTCAGAAAGACCAATCGTCATCCATGAAGACAGGTCCTATATGAGGCAAAAATTTTCAAGAAAGATGAGGCAAAGAGAAGAATCTTGAATGAGCTTATTGGCATATACAAGATTGGAGGTGAAACTGGGCACACATAGGACATTTGTGAGGGTGAGTTTATCTAAAATTTTAGCAGTGCCTATATGTGTTACCTCAGCATAGGTTTTGTTTGGGAAGTGCACCTGAGTTTGCTTCTCACAAGTGATGGTGATGAGCAGTGAGATGGAGCAGACCATGTGGTCTATGGCTCCAGTGTCAGGGGTCCATTGTGAGTGTGGTTTTTTATTGTGTTTTGCAGAAAAATGAAGGCATGCTTGTGAAACAAATTCTGTGTGTGGAGTTATACCTGCCATGTTGGAGGAGTGATTGCTGGGAAGCTAGGTGGGTTGGCAAGTTTCTCTCCTTCAAGTTGAGCTGAGAAGTCTGAGCATTGAGAGAAGCTGTTATTTGCTAAATTTGTGCCTCAGTCAAGGAAAGTTATGGGGGCACTTGGGGCGCTATTTTCCTAGTCTTGAGCAATAACATGGTTTGCTAAGTGAGTGTTTGGTCCAGTGGCTGAGTACCCAAGTTTGGACTTGGTGAATTTAAAGTTGGGTGGAAATCCAACTAATTGATAGCATTTCTCCCTTGCATGGCCCATCTTTCCACAGTGATAGCAATTGATGTCTTTTTTTTTTTTTTTTGGCTTGACCATGGTAAGCAACCAGTACTGATGATTCATTTAGAGGCATCACAAGGGATCTAGCCTGCCTTTGTCTTTCCTCCTGCAGGACAAGAGAGAAAACTCTGTCTAATGAGGGTATGGTACCCATAAGGATGATCTGTCCTCTAATGATATCATAGGTATCATTCAGCCTCATTAAGAACTTGAAGATTGAATCTATTTGTTGGACTTCTTCTATAGATTCTGTGAATTTGCAGGTACAGAGGCCATATGAACAATGGGGTAATGGTCTATAGTTGTGTAACTCTTCCCATGTTGCATTAAGTTGGGTAAAATAATCACTCACAGATTGTGTTCCTTCAGTGTGGATCCCAATTGTTGTTGTAGTTGATAGATGTGCACATTTTTAGGTTGTGCAAACCTAGCTTTAAGCTTCTCCCAAAACCTCTTTGGTTGAGCTCACATATAGAACATTAGATGCAATTTCTTTTGAGATTGAGTTGAGAATCCAATATAGGATTAAGGTGTTGCAGTAGAGCCAAGGGATATAAAGGGTGCTAGTTAGTGTAAGAGTCTCAATGGTTCCATCCAGAAAACTAAGTTTTTTTCTTGATTGACATAGCTAAGGTGAATGAAAGATGCCAAAAGAGGTAGTTAGGCCCTATGAGGTGAGGTGTGACCGCCACAATGTTAGCATTATCATTGTGGTGCAAATAGAAATGGTTGTTGGGATCCTCAGATGGGGAAGGTTGATGTTGTGGGTTTGCCTCAGCCATGGGAGCAACAAGATACAGATAGAGTGAAAAGAAGTATGAAGAGATGATGGTTGATGATAAAAATCAAAGGAGCAAGTCAAACCTTCTTTGATACCATGTTAGAATTGCAACTTGAGAAGAAAGAAAGTAAGAAAGGGAATGAGAAAATTACGAGATAACCAGTGAGGTGAAAATGTTCTTCTTTTATATTCAATACATCTTTTTCTATACATTTCCCCCTTATATATTTTGTATACAACTTAAATGAATACAAAGAACAAAAGAAAGAAAAAGACAATTAAACATATGTCTCTAGCATATAATCTGTTTTACAAAATGTACATAAATAGCAAAGTAGTAGCACGATCATCTTAGTACTTAAAGCAAGCTGTTGGTCTAGCATTTGTAGTGCAGTGGTTGCACATCCCTTTGTTGCAGTGTCGACAAAGTTGTCCCTTGTAGTAACAACAGAGTTGCACTCTTTCTTCATGGGCTTTGCTATAGTTGGTTTTGTAACAAATGGGCCTTTGGACATTTAAACTTTGTGTGTACTTTTCAATTTAGAACTTAATTTCTAGTGAAAAATATGTGGTTATGAATCAAATAGCCAATCCCATGATCCCAATGATTTAAATAATCTTTGTTTGGCTAATTGGATTATTCAAATGAATTTGTAAACTTGTAGATTGACTTGACATGACTCAATTTTGAATTGAGTCAATTATGATCACCCATCATTTGGCCCAAACCCGATTATGCAACTCTAATCTAATCATTACGCATCAGATTTGTGTTTATGTCAAAATCTTATAGCCCTAAATTGGTGGGTATCAAAAATCCGATCACATATTACCATTATCATCATGGTAATCATATAAATAAGCCCAAGTTAATTTTCTCTCTCTATATGCATCACTTGTAAGTGTTGGAAGAAAACCAATATAATATAATTAGATAGAGAAACTCTCAACGCATTCGACTAAAAATCAACTCAAAGTTTATATATGTATAGAGAGAGAGTGCCAAGAGCCTAATGGCTTAATAGCCTATGACCTGATTCTCCAATTGAAAAACTTGGGTTCAAAACCCTCACCCCTTATATATATATATATATATATAAACAATATATATAGAGAGAAGGCTGAATGTGGAGTTCAATGGCCAAAATTAAGCCTATTAATTACAAATACGTACGGGTTCTTGGCCACCTGGTGGTCTGCAACAATACCAACAAAGACACCGATGATAACAATTAGGGAGATTATGAGGATGATTAGATTCCCGATCCATTTAAGGGATTCTTCATCTGTATCTTCATATGTATCTTCATCCGCATATGCCATTTATTAGAAGTACTACGTAGTTTGTAATTAAGGAATTGAGGAAGATGATGATGATCGATGAGTTGACGAATTAATGGAACTCCTCGATCATATTTTGAAAGCTAAATGCTAGTTAGCTCCTTCTTTCTCTTGTCTTTTATGCATGCATGCATGCAGCAACTTGGATCCTATATATAAATATATATAGCTATTTTCAGAAAATTAAAAGCTGTCAGTAACAGCCATTTAGATGTTCCACAACGAAGCCTTAATTACTCACCTTTGAATTAAAAGAAATCACGTAGTTTCGTTACTTTGTTTTATGCAAAAGCACTTCATAATTTTAAGTAAATTTGTATTAATGTACGTTGTTAACTGCATCCACTCGCGTCATTATCTACCTAATTAAATCACCGCGTAAATCAGATAATATTGTATCATTACGCGCAGGGGTGGATCCAAATTTGGGGGGCAAGTTACAAAAAATAATTTTAGAGGGGTCAAATACTAATTTTCATATAACTTACTTTATAAAAACACTTTTAAAATTGTAATTTTCATATGATTTTAAAAATCTTGAAGGTAATTCCACCCCTAATTACGTGATGTCATGTCAATCGCTAAGAATTAGATCATCTGAGCTTAGGAGATTGAACGAGAGCACTAAGCTAATAAGCTGAGTTGACTATTAGAACTGCAATAATCATTAACATCTGCTGGAAATCTTAGAGAGAGAGAGAGGCTAACTTCTCTAGAAACCTTCACCAAAAATTGACCTAGGGGAGGATCCTCCCTCCCTCCTTCCTCTTCCCTCCCTCCCTCCCTTCTCCCACTTGCATAGGTTCATTTTTCTATCCCAAGTCAATCTATAAGACGGCTGAAAATTTGAGTCAAAATGAGTGCCACCGCACTAGTGTTTCTACTACCGTCACACATGGTGTTTCTTGGGTCAGCAACTTCATCTTCTTTGGACCTGACTCTATCATGCTCCTAGGTTGGCGCATGTCCCTTACGTGCCACCTTCGCCGCTTTATTTGGTGTTTTGTTTTCCTCAAGGTTGAAAGTGCAGACTTAGAGTTTTTTAAGTTGTAATTCATTAGTCTCCCATGTATCTTTAATTTCTATTATAGCTTTACTTAGGATAATAAAAAAATTTAAAAAAAAAACACTTCTCTTAGACTATGTCTATAGAGTATTTCATCTACTCTATCTCAGATAGAATATGAGGTTATGTGCACTCTCTCTTAGATAGAGTGATGATGTCTCTCATATTTTTGGTTAAGAGTTACATTATAGATAAGATTATGTCAGTCACAAAGAAATTTATGTATTAAAGAGTTATTATCGATTATAGTTGACTTGTACTTTGTGTATCTGACTAAAGTTGTAATGTCTCATTTATAGTAAATAAAGTTTATTGTACATCAAAAAGCTAATAAGCCGAGTCAGAAGCATATTCTTTGTGTATGATAATCTTGTAAGAATGGCACAGATGGATTCGTGTCTTTGCATGTCTTGGAATCCTTATTAGTTCATGTGGTTTTTTTGGAATTTCCAATAAGATTCATATAAACTCACATTTGATTATTAGAGCAAGTTCAAGCTTGTTCAAGAGCTATTTAATTTTGATAAAAAAAAATATTTTTTATATTATATATTATAATTTTCTCTACAAGTTTTAACATATAAAATATGAGTGTTTTTTAATATTTTTATATAATTTGTATACATCCATCAATGACAATATTCGTAAAAATTCCAGCATATTAAAACACAATTTTTTTCTTATATTTTTAAATATTTAAAACATTTCACTATAAAGTTAAAAATAATGCTATAAAAAAATTATTCTAATTTCGAAAGCAAAAAGTCAATTTTCATAAAATTAAATTTATTTTTAATTAAATTACATGATTATATTAACTGATTGAAATTTAAAAAAAAAAAAAAATTATGTAAGAAGGTTATGTTATGAGATTTTTAATCTAAATTCAAATAAATAAAAAGAAAAGAAAAAAATTATAGTAAAGCAGCAGTAAAAGAGGTTTAAGGGTATTATTACCTTTTTTTGTTTTAAAGAAGTACGCAAAACTTATACACCCTAAGACTCAAATAAAATGTGCAATGGTACCTCTTGCTAGTGTTGCAACTTATTTTATATTAAAAAAATGATCCAGCCAATCATATCAATAGAGTGCATAAAGAATACGCAAAAGTATCTAGCTATTGAGTTTTTATTTATTAATATTAGAAAGAAAAAGAATATTGCAAAACTAAAAGATGTTTTGGCAGCACCCAATTTTCAATGCGACAGAATCTCATAGATAAATACAGGCTTCGAGGTTATAAAAAAAATAAACAAATAAAAAAATAAATGCAGGCTTCTTAAGACTATTGAAAGGACCACATCAATTCTAGAAGTTAGCCAAAAGACATAGATCAAATAAATAAATAAATGCTATGCCATGCAACAGAAAATACGAAGCCATCATCCAAAACATCTCGAGGTTAAAGCTATCATCCAAAACAAACCAATAGTGCATTTGTTTTTTCCCATCGCCAAATGCTCTTAAATAGCATAAATACTAATCCAAAAGAGAAACAACCTTTATTTAGAAAAAAGGGGGGCAAGACCTCAGAATTACATATCCAACATCAAAGGTATATGCGAAGGTTAAAGATTTAAAATCTATAGTCCAAGTGCTGTTGATTCAAAGATCATATTTTGGTAAATGGGGACAAATCTCACATGGTAACTTCAACTTCAGGATCACTTTCAACTGGCACTGTAGGCACATTATTGGTACCCCTTAAACGAGAGGATACGTTGTCAATGGCTGAATTGAGTTGGCTTATCTTTTCATTCAAGGTCTCCCGAGTCTTCTGCTTTCCCAGAAAAGAAACGAAATCGGAGTATTAAAACTATTCAATTAGCAGAAAACATTGCACACATGGTAGATAACAAGAATTACCTCCAAACCTTCGTCATAAATGAAACTGAATATCAAAACTATTCAATTAGCAGGAAACACTGCCACTGGGGGTCGTTAATAAGTAATTACCTCCAAACCTTCATCATAATACATTGGTCGCCTGGCCTTCCGGAAACCATATTCATCTTCATTCAGAAGAGATCTTCTGATCTGCACAACAAAAAGAGTAAACCAGGATCAAACCCAAACTTAAACCGTCAACCAAAACCCTGAGGCGTTTGACAGACCAAACAAATTTTAAGCCCAAAGGAAAAGGTGTCGTGATTGCCTCCCCAAGCAATGGATAGTGCACAGATGATCCATTTTTCTTTGAAGATTTAAGAAGATATCCGACAATGGATCATTATTTGGGGACAATGTTATTAGGACAGGGATTAAAAGAGCCATATGTATGCATGGAAATAAGAGAGAGGAAAACTGCTACTTGTACAATAATATTTTCTCCATGCAGGGCTGGGGCCATATTGGATTAAATGCAAACATAATAATCAAACTTGTGGTGAAATGAAGGTAATAAAGTTTCCATGAGATAAAGAGAAAATTTGGAGTAGCGTGGATTTGCATGTATCCATAGCCATAGCATTGAAAGAAATAGACTTCTCATGGCCAAGGAAAAAACATCGACTTCTCACAGGAAATAATAAATCGCATAGAAAGAGGATTGTACATCAAAAAACTAAGAGTAGCATTCAAAACAATGACCTTCATTCAGTTAAAAACTAATAACGATACTCTAAACAATTAAGACGTATCCCTGAGCAGCTGGATAACAGCTAAAAAACATGACTTGGCATCTCTGCGCTTCATTTTGGACATGCAAGCCTCTACTAAATTGTGATGAGCTACTATTGGTAGTCTGCTTAGTAATGCACCCAACTCATAAACCCCTTAATATTAATTCACAGTGGGTTAACTATTGCATGTGCTTGACATTCATTAATAGAATTACCAGACATATAGTTCATAAATTTCCGTAAACCAAAAGTAGGATATCCATTCACCTGGGGAGCAAAAACATAAGCTAAAGTTCCAAACACGGCACCACCCAGAAGAACACCAGCAAGAAAATCACCAGCTCCATTTCTGGTACTGCTGCTGCATATAGTTGAGAGAACATAAAAAGAAAGCCGATAAATATACACAACCAGCAGCACAGTCAAATGATGAAGTGCTGCTTTAAAAATAAAGGCATAGCATAAGGCCACAGTTGAGTAAAATTATAAAATTAGAAGTTTCAATCAAACTCTGTAGCACTTGTTTTATGTTTCTTTTTTAATTTTAATTAAGTCTTAAAACCCACCTTAGACCAAAATTACTGTGATTAATTGGCCTTTAAGATTTTGACTTGCATTCAATGCGAATTGATCTAGAGAAATCAAGAAATCTATATCTATGAGATACCAAAGTACAAACAAGGGTTTGCTGACAAGTATATGAATGTGCAGTGATTATAGGACAAAAACACTTAAACAAACAATCCTGGAGTTCCTTCTTTCTTGATTTTTCTTGATAAGCAAAAGCTATGAGGCAAGGTAAAGATGGCAGTTAACCACAAGCAGAGTCATGAAAAGTGAAGCAAGTGCAGGCTTAGAGTAGATAATTAGAAGCATGTTTGATGGTGAGAAACAGGAACGACCAAGTTTTCTAAGAGTGTCTATTGTTCCTTTGGTTGACCCTCAATAGCTTCCTATGCTGCTGGTAAAAATATACTCTACAATATCAAACAATGTACATATAAACACTCCACAAGACTAGCTTTATCCACACATGGAGAGGAGAACATGCAAAAGCTTTATAACATTGTTTTAGGGCACCGGAATGAAACCATTCTTAGCACAAGCTTTAAATAATATGGCTACGATCTTTCATTACATGCTACTATCTCCGCCATCAGATGGGGAAAAGAACCAATCTGCTAATAAATATAATTACTAGAACATGTGCTTTCTTTGTGTCATATCAATTGTGTCCAAAAAAACAATTTTTATCAGCTGTGGCAAATAAAAGAAAAGAACTCCACAGAAGTCAAAATATGAAGAAATAGGTAGCCTAAACTTTTTAGTCTAAGAATAAGGAAAGGATCTGATTGATAGAATAGAAATGGGAAATACCACACCGGTGAGGTTTTGGGTTTGTAAAATAAGAACGGTTTAGTTATTTCACAATATAAGATAAAAATAAGGGATCAACTTAGGTAACAAAGTCGATCCCCCCAGGTATTGTGCAGCAAAGTAGAATCAAATCCCAGATAAGTAAGTATTTTCGGAAAGTAACTCTATCAATTCCATAAATCTATTGTATCTTTGAAAAATATTTCTTTGTGAGTTCTTAGTTTTATTTCATTGAGCTATTCAATCAAATATCAAGCAGCTCTAACGCTTTGTTTTTGCTTCCCTTTTTTGCCAGGGTAATCGCTTAAAGTACATGGCAGTACACTATGCCTTTTTTTCCTAGTTCATTTTTCTGCAAACAGATCTGATTCATTCATTGCCTCTATGTCTTTCAATTAAAGATATACTATAAATGATTAAATATACCTCTTCCCGTTAGTGTAAATTTTGAGACAAATGGCGATTTCACATCGTATCAAAGCAAAGGTCCTGGTTTTTAACCATAACTCTATACTCTATCCCATTTAATTAAATATTCCATGTATTGGGCTCACATATTGAGGGGGAGTCTAGCCCACGCATGAGGGGGAATGTTAAGGATCTAATATAAATATTTAAATCTACATTTTCTCATAAGCTTAAACTTTTGGAATAAGTGGTTATTTCACACCCCCAGGCCCCAGCATCAATTTTAGCTCTCCCTTGAATGAGACTAAGCTCTCAAATATCCTAAATTGAACCAACGATAATAGGCAACTTTCTAATGAACACATAATTATTAATATAGCTTCACTATAACGGGAAAGCTAAGTTTGAATTAACTCAAACTCTAAGCCAACCAATAATTATGTAAATAATGATTTTTATAAGCAGTTGATGCAGTATACAGAAATAAAAATCGAAGTTACATAGACTGTAGTCCAGAAAATGATATACTTGTACTCGGCACAAACAGATAGCCTGCGAGAAATTCCTGCCCGGTTCGATTTCTTCTGTATTATCAGTTTCGGAGTTTTTCCAAATGAATTTGGTTTTGTTGACCAGAGCTCACGCGCATGAAGTTGCGATCCACCTATAAGAAATACAAGCAATAATTTGCAAAAATACTTGCGTAGAGAAAACACACAACGAAACAATCTCAAAGCACTTACCAAAACAGCACAAAACCAACAATCGTTTAGCACCTTTGACAGTAACACGTTAATTGAGCGTTCAAAAGGGAAAAACAAAGAAAGAAACCCAATATTCTTTTGAGGAAAATAATAATACATTCCAGAGGAATAACAATTTTGGAATCAAAAGAATTCGGAACACAATGAATTTAACCCACAATTGAAAACAATACTGTAAAGTCATGCAGAAGTGTAGTCGGTGTTCTTTTATTTTCGTTTTCCTGAACCTCCTCCTCTTTTCCTTGTTTTTCTCCGACAGTTATTTGTCAAATGGATAATGAAACCCAGAAAAATTTACCTGAGATAGACACAGGAACGAAGCAGGTCGCCATGAGAGACTATGAGATCCCAAGAAAGAACGTATTTCGAATTTTCGACAAATGTCTAATAGCCCTACGCTTAGAAAGAAAGATGGAAATTAGACAGCTTTAACACCTACAAAGGCTATACACAGCTGCGGGACGTTGAGAGGAGTCGGTTCGGTTGGGTAGCAGAGAATTTTATAATAAAAATTTTGAGTTTTATTAAATATTAATATTATTATTATTTTAAGATATCAAAAAATTATAAAAAAAAAATTGTTATTAATCGATTCTTCTTCTTTTTTAATGTTTTTATTACTTACTAGTTAAGTAAATATTTTTTAATAATTTTATGATTTTTATTTATTTTTAAATTTTTTTATAAATTTAAAAAAATATTTGATAAAAATTTTATAAAAATAGATAAAAACACTTTTGCCTATTTGGTGGAAGTAAAGCCACCCATTAATTTTGTTATAAAAAGTTCAAAAAATAATAATGAATTTCATTAATAATTTGTTTGAAATGAGTTTTTTTTTTTTAAAGGAACAAGTAAGAGCCAAAAAGCCCCTACATATTTCATTAACAATCAATCAATCGTTACAATATTTTTCCTTTAACACAGAATTTTTTATCTGTGGAGGACCCTCCTCAATCCATACATTTTTATCACTACAATCAAGAGCCAATTTGGCTAGTATATGAGCTACATTATTAGCTTCCCTATGAGTAAACTTTACAGACTACCTCCCATTGTTGTTAAGCATTTTCCTAGTATCTTCAATTATAACACTATAATCTATACTCATTTCATCTTCACTATTAGCAGCATTAACCACTATCAGGGAATCACCTTCAAAAACAGCATTTGTACATCCCAACTCCAAGCAAAAGAACATAGCCCTTCTCAAAGCATATGCCTTGGCACAAGCAGGTTTCAACAAGTAATTCACACTTATACACAAGCAAGCAAGAATTTCCCCATCCGAGTCTCTCACTATAATCCCAACTCCCACCCTCATCCCAATTAAATTTACAGACCAACACATCGGGCTTCTTCCATCTAGCATAACTTCTGTTAACTTGAGCATACTTGGACCAGAATTTGCTTCATTGAATTCAGCAAAATTCTGTTGAGCAATACTAGTTAATGCTTTCGGACATTCAAACTTCTTTTCAAAGATAACAACATTTCTTCTTAGCCATATCCTCCTCAAAGTGCAGGCCACCAAACCAACCTTCTCCTCCTCCAAGCAATAATTCAGCTTCTTCCAGAGTTCCATGAAGTTCACTACTGAACATGCCCATTTCTTAACAGGACTGTCATTATCTGCCCACACATCTGATGCAGATGGGCAACTCCACAAAGCATGTACAGTTGACTCCTCTTCCCTCTCACATATTGGACACAAGCTACTATCAATTATTTTTCTCTTGGCCAAATTCATTCTGGTTGGTAGCAGGTCATGACAGGCCTTCCACAGAAAATGTTTTACCACTCCCTGCACTTTTAACTTCCATATTGATTTCTAACCAAATTCATTTTCAAACACATTTGAACTTTCCCCCTTTTCAGCTATTACCCTCGCATGCTCAAGATGATAAGCACTCCTTATAGAAAACAGACCATTACTTGAGAAGCCCCATTTCATTCTGTCTTCAGATCCCATCCTACTAAGAGGAATGCAGCAGATAGCTTCAGCATCTTCTGCACTGAAAACTTCAGAAATCAACTCTGTCTTCCAATGGCCTGTATTCAAATCAATGAGTTGGTTAACACAAGCATCTTTATCTAATAAATTCACTGGAGAGGACACCATATGAGAAGAGGATGATGGAACCCATTTATCCTTCCAAACCTTAATTTTATTGCCCCTCCCAACTTGCCAAATCAGAGCAGACTTAATCAAACCCATAGAGGACCACAAACTCCTCCATATCAATGAAGGACCACGACCCAATCTAGCTTCCAACAAGTTCTCTCTTTTAAAATATTTCTCCTTCATAACCCTTGCAACCAAATAAGAGGGATTATTCAACATCCTCCACACTTGTTTAGCCAACATAGCTTTATTAAAGCTCTCAAGTTCCCTAAAACCCAACCCTCCTCTTTTCTTTGAATCTCCCATCCTTGACCAACTCCTCCAATGGATTCTTTTATCATTTTGCATATGTCCCCACTAGAATTTGGCCATAACTACAACAATTTCTTTACACAATCTCCTTGGAAGCATGAAAACACTCATTGAATACGTTGGGATTGCTTAGACAACAGTTTTCAAGAGTATTTCATTCCCTGCCTGTGAAAGGAATGTATTCTTCCAGTTATTCACCTTATTCTAAACTCTTTCTTTTAAAATCCTAAAGGTATTATACCTTGATCTGTCTACAATAGAAGGAAGACCAAGGTATTTTTCAAAATTGCCACAAGTAGCAACTCCTGCAACTTGCTGAATCTGTCTCTTCACTGTCATTGGTGTGTTAGAGCTAAAGAAAATTGTAGTTTTCTGCCTGTTTAGACTCTGTCCTGAAGCCCTCTTATATGTACTGAGTAGATCTTGAATCTTAAACCACTCAGACAACTTGGCCCTCCCAAAAATGACAGAGTCATCAGCAAAGAGTAAATGATTTACTCTTATACCTCCTCTGGTTACAGCAACACCACTTATATCACCTCTCCTTTCAGCCATGTCAACAAGTGAGCTAAAGCCCTCAGCACAAAGGATGAACAAGTATGGGAAAATAGGGTCTCCTTAGCATATTCCCCTAGAAGGCTTGATAGTGCAACCTGGCTGCCCATTAACCAACACAGAATATGTTACAGAAGTAACACATACCATGACCAATCTAATCCACCTTTCACCAAAGCCAAGTTTCCTCATTATGGCCTCCAAGAAACCCCACTCAATTCTATCATATGCCTTTGAGATATCCAGCTTCAATGCCATGCTACCAATCCTTCCTTTTTGCCTTGTTTTCATGGTATGCAAAGCCTCATATGCAACCATTACATTGTCTGTAATTAATCTTCCAGGGAGGAATGCACTTTGGTTCTTTGAGATGATCACTGGCAGCACTTTCTTTAACCTATTAGCTAAGACTTTTGACACTAATTTATACAAAATATTACATAGGCTTATAGGCCGAAAGTCACTAGCTATAACAGGTTTTTCAACTTTGGGAATTAAAGCAATATGAGTGAAATTAATGAACCCATCCAACCCAGATTTTTCATTTAAGAAGGATAAAACAGCTTGACATACCTCCTCTCCAACAGTACTCCAGTAATTCTGATAGAAGCATGCTCCAAAGCCATCTGGTCCAGGAGATTTCAAAGGTCCCATATCTTTGAGTGCTGCCTCAACTTCTAGCTTGGTGAAATCCTTCTGCAATTCTTCATTCATTAAACCAGAAACCTTGCTCTCTATTCCCCACAAACCAGCAGCTATATCATCTGTTGAAGGGTTGGAAGAACAGAACAGATTGCTATAGTACTGGAAAAACACCTCTTCAATTCCCTTCTGATCTTTCACACATCTTCTTTGATCATCTATAACCTCACTGATGCGATTTCTTTTCCTCCTCTGATTGGCACATTCATGAAAAAACTTGGTATTTTTGTCACCAAGCTTATACCAGGATCTTTTGGTCCTATGTTTCCATTTTAAATCCTCCTTTTCAAGGAGAAGACCCAACTCCTTTTGCAATTTTCTCACAACAGAAACATTGTGAGAACTCTTATTTGCTTGCTCCATTTTCAACCTCTCAGACAGCCTTAATATCTCCTTTTCTCCATCACTAGCTTTCTGAGAATTCCACCTAAGAAGATCTCCACTACATGCTTTCAACTTCCTTTGAACCTTGATCAATAAATTTTTGTTTCCAAGGTTCTTTCCCATGCATCTTCCACAACCCTTCCACCTTCCTCATCTAAACTCCATTTTGCCTCAAACCTAAATAGCCTCTTTCTATTCCTTATACAAGGTTGGTTTTCAAGCAAGGTGAGTAGAATGAGTTTATGATCCGACTGCCTAGCAATCAAAGTCTCTACCACCCTTTCTTTAAAGATCTCCAACCATGAAGGATTAGCAACAGCCCTATCAAGCCTTTCTTTGGTAAAAGTGTCATCTGTGTGTTGATTTGACCAGGTGTACATCATAGCCTTCTATCTCAGGTCAAAAAGATTGCAGTTCTCTAGGCATTGTCTGAATCTTTCCATCTACCCTTCAGGCCTCTCCCTCCCCCCCCCCCCCCCCAACCTTCTCAGATTGTGTGATTATTTCATTAAAATCACCAATCACACACCACCCTTGCTCCTTTGCAGGTTTCAGGCTAGATAATAGACTCCAAACTGCACTTCTTTTAGAGACCTCTGGATGGCCATAAAATCCAATCAACATCCATTTCCTTGCACCATCATCATGCATCACCATGACACTAATATGGTGTTGAGTAAAATTCAGCACCTCAAGATTAACCTCTTGATTCCATAAGAGAGCCAATCCTCCACTATTTCCTCTAGCATTCACTACAAAACAACCAACACATCCCAACTTCTTTTTTACAGCATCAAACTTCTTTGCTAATAGTTTAGTCTCCATGAGAAAAACTATTGTGGGCTTCTTATCCTTTACCAAAAGGTAGAGGTCTTGAATTGTCCGAGAGTTCCCAAGCTCATAGCAATTCCAACTTAAAATTTTCATAATGATTGGCGGGGCTGTACAACAGCCCCCGCCAAAACTTTAGAATCAATTTCCTCATAACTGTCATTCACCCTCCCTTTTTTCACAGGATTTTCATTTGCAGTATCAACCTCATCAACTAACTGCAAATTACGTTTACCAAGCATCACATTTACATCTGAGCAGCCTGTATACCTTGCCCTTCTTTTCCACTTCCCTCTACTAACCACTCCCTCACCCTTATTTCTTTCAGTCTCATTTTGTTTTAACTCTGTCAACTGACTGCTGACCTTCATCACTGATTGTTTCTTCTTTGATTCCCCTGCACTCAGCATACTTCTTCTTGTATAGATTTGCTTAGGATCACTCATACATTCAGTGGTAACAATTTCAGCATTTCCTCAAGCACCTAACTGGCAGAACAAGAACCACATTTTCCAGGGATAACAGATGGCACCTCAAGACTACTATCATTGACTTCTTTCACACCACTCACCTTCAGACCAACCATCTCACCACTACTATTCGATTCCATAGATCCTTCAGCTTGTACAGGATCAATTTGAGCATCTAATCCATCCACCTTCCCTGAATTGTCATCATAAATTTTCCCCTTCCTCTCATCATGCTCCTCCCTTCCATCAATTGGAATACCACTCCTCTTCCCCATAGAATAATTGGCTCGGAGTCAAGTACCATACTGTTTCCCTGATCCATTACCATTTGAGCTAGAACAACCTTTCCCCCCATGGACAATCATACCACAATCAAAGCAAATTCTAGGTAGTTTCTCATATTTTAGAGAGATTAAGTGCTTCTTCCCTAAAACATCCATAGTTCTACCACGAGCAACTGCCTTCTCCAAATTCAACTCTACCTTCACTCTTAGAACACCACCCCATTCAGATCCACCCTCCCTTACATCAACCTCTTGAACCCTCTCTATCGACTCCCCAATTTTCTTCCCAATCTCACTTTTCATACAAAGAAAATGCAAATTATGCATCTGAATCCAGAAACACTCACTATCGAAGTTCATTTTCATCAGATGGATGAATCCATCAATAGGCTTAAGAACTAGCAGACAGTTACCAAACAACCAAAGCCTCCCTTCTAACACTCGGTTCTTATCCTCCTTACATACAAAGGTAATTACAAACAGATTTGTACTAACCTCTTGGAACGTAAAAGAGCTATCAACTCTCCAAATCTTGGCCATTGTAGAACGTAGAATATCCTTCCCCACTCGCCGATCAGACCATAACTTGCACACTACACACAGCTCTCCTTTCTTAGTAACTTCACTTAGATCAACAGAGCCTATCTCAATTACCGAATTCTCCTCCTCCATAAGACTAAATTGATCCCACTGCATCTCCAAATCCTCCATTTCTTCCCGCCTTAATCTTTAGGTTTTGATCAAGGGGAAGTAACTACCTCAGCCACTCCACGAGCACCAAGACTCACACTCCACCTATTCCCTCTCAGTGAGAGAGTTTTAGAGGAGACTCTTACTTGTTTGAAATGAGTTGAATTGACAATCAAACACATTTTTTTCTAACTTATCCAACTTTAAAGCAAATAAAATAATTTGATAAATGTTGGTAAAGGCACGTGCATCTCGTCATGTCTTTTTTACAGTAACTATCTCGTTATATTATTTTTTTTAACAAGAACATAAAATTAAGAGAATTTTCAACAAAAAGAGTCATTATAATTGTTTAAAATAAGAGAAATATATTACGGTCATAAAGAAATCTCATAAAAATAAATGAATTTTTAGAATGTCAGGTCTTTTCAATCGTAACTATCTTATTATATTATTATTATTATTATTTTCGAATGAGAACATAAAATTAAAAGAGATTTTTTTTTTAAGGAAAGAGTTTAAAACAATGTTGGCAAGAATTTAGAGCAATGCTCATATTATCATTTTGTTATTAATTTTGAGGTTCATATTTGATGTTGTCAGCACTGTAACAAAACGTTTGTTGGAGCAACTCATCTGATATATTTATAATTAGGGGAGAAAACAAAAAATGGCCTTTAGCTATTTACATTATACTTGTGCACAATTCCCTCTTTGGCATTAAAGCTATGTCGGGATGAAATATTCAACTAATATTTATTATTTTATCATTATTTTTTATTTATTTTTATTATTATTTACTATTATTTAATTTTTTTTTTTTTATTTCTATTCATAAAATATCTAAAATCAGCTCAGTAACATACGTTTGGAGCTTCAATGTATGGCATATCGGTATTTCAGAAGGGTAGTCTCGGCAGAAAAGCGCACTGCCTCCGAAGCTAAGCCCAAAGTCTGCATGGCTTTGGTTTTTCCGCCTTATAATTGCAGACAGTTTAGACTTCTTTGTCACGAGAATAAGGACGACAACTACAAGAAAGGGGAAAGAAAATTGTCCTTTCTTTGTTATTTTAAAAGGATATATTTATCTTATTTTTTTTAAATACATATATATAAATTCACTAAAAATCAAAGGCTTGTTTACAGTTGAGCCAACTCAAAGCGTTCAACCTTCTTTTTATTTTCAATTTCAATCCTTACATGCAAACTTGACAGATTACTACTACAATCAAGGTGTGTAAGGTTCGGGAACTAACTCCGACTCGAGAAAAGTTAGGTTAAATGACATAATGAGAAAGGATGAGGAATGACATGAAATCCTTTCGATGAACACGTTTGGTTTGCGAAGTCCTACTGACATTTTGACAAGTCTGCCTGCTATCATTCTCTTTATATACAGATAGTCGTAGGTATGCACTCTAAAAGAAAAACAGAAAGAAATTAACCAAAATGAAAACAAAAAATGGAAAATCCTGTATGGGGTATGAACATATGGAAAATAGGTTTCACCTATGATGCCCCGGGGAGATCAGCGTGCACGACCAAGTACACATTCACCCCAACCATGTGGGGGCACTCTAATGTACATAATGCTAACATTGCCACTCTTCTATTTGTCCCGGAAGCCACCGAAAAGCAGCCGTGAGTTACTCAAATTGTTTCTTTCGGGCAGGGGCTGCTCCGTTTTTGAAACAGGTTTTACAGTCAGTTCTTTGTCTTGAAATGGGAACGAGAGAGAAAGGGAGAGGGACGCAGAAACACCATCCTCATCCTGCTCCTTCGCCTTATCCGGGGCCTTATCTTGGTTATTTTTTCTGCCTACTTCCCCAACAAAGAAAGGCAGCATTCCTTTACTTGCTGGCTTCGTCTCAGCCCCTAAAGCAAGCTCAAGATTTGGAACCCCATCATGTAATTTATCATCATCATCAGGTGGGAGCTTTTCCCAGGGCATTGAATTCTCCCTGGATCGAAAATCACTTGCTCGATGTGAATCCACAGGAAAAAAATACCTTTCATGACTTCCAAAATCCTCTAAAATAACTTTCTCATCACAAGCTTCGTCACATCTCTTCTCAACGGACGAACAGGGACCAGGATCAATTGTTTGAGATGTAAATTTATCATTCCCAGAATTTCTACCCCTAGAAATTTTATGTCCAAACATAAAACCAAGACCTGTCTTCAGCCTTTCATCACCGCTTTCTCCATCAACCATCATTCTACTTGCTTCATTCCAGGGCATGCACTGACTCATGCCAGAAGTCTGGGGAGGAGTCTCTGAAAGATCAGAGTAGGGGCGTTTCCGTTGATTGGTCATGTCTCTCTCCATAGCTGCCTCCCTATCCACATACCCAACATCTCCCATCAATTCCCTCTCAAATTTAACTTGATCCTGGGCTCCATTCATTCTATCCTGAACATTCCCCAAGACGCCTACCCCCTTATGGCTAAGGGGAAGAATTTTCAAAGACGTCTTATTTTCTCTACGAGAAGAATTATCCCAATGCATTGCTACCTTGTCACCATTGTTGGAGCCACTCTTTTCTGATACCTGAATTGAGGTTTCAAGCTCTGCCTCCACTCTGTCCGGAAGAATCAGCTCTTTCTGCATTAAGAAATAAGTTTAATATGCATCACAGAAACCAGTGTGCATGACTAAAAGGATATCTCGTGATTGAAATTAAGTTGAATAAGAGTTAAAGCTACAAATTTAACACAGAAAATAAGGGAATCATTTCCAGGATTTATTTCCTAATGCATCTAATTAACTAGGTGTGTCCACCAAAGGTAGTTTTTTCTTCAATCCGTTCCCCCCCCCCCCTTCTCTCTCTCTCTCTCTCTCTCATGTGTCAACATACAAGAATTCTCAAATTCTCAGACCAAGCTTTCAACAAAACAGAACTTACAAAACAAGCAATCTGGCTCATATCAATATAAAGTTTAAGAATAAGAAGGCTCACTGGACTTTAACCAACAGCAAGAAAAGCCATAAAGAACGAATCAAGGCTAAACTTGGCTGAAATTTACTCTTACTTGTAACCCTTACAGTCCTTACTGATGAGAGTGCAAATTACTGTGTTCCATATGTTCATATTCTTACAGGATATACTCGTGTGCATGTCTCCATCAGTCTGTATATTTGTCAAAAAAACCACTAAACTACTTACTAGTAACAACAAATAAAAAATAGAAGGAAATACAGGGGGAAAAACCATTGTGGTTTCCATGATTTTGGCCTCAAAATCTCAGCTTTCGGCTAGATAAACTTGAGACCTGAGTTTAGCTCAATTCCAATCAGAGACCTTTGTTGGGCCCTCCATTGAAATTGATTCTACAGTTGCTAATGTAAACCCAACTCAAATCCATGGGGAAAAAAAAATACACCAAAAGCAATAATACAAAACGAGAGAAAAAAGAAAAAACAGATGTAGGAACCAGAAGGGGCACCCCATGCCACAAGGAGGGATGGGATCCCCCCTTCCCATGGGTTCCAGATCCTGCCCCCTGAAATACACAGGAGGGGGGAACCCACCCATCTGAAATACACCTGGAAGACGCATTAGACTGGAGCATCCACATGACAATATTTCTATTTATGGAGGCCTCAAATTTAGGTTAAATTAATGTGACAAATTTATCAAATTAGAAACTGGAATCTCAATGTCAAATTGTGACTTTTTTTAAGTAGCAATATCTTGAAAAGTATGAGGGCTTTCTTTTTCAATTAACCAAAGCTAAATGAAGCCTAAAAATTGAAAGAGCTGCAAGAGGTAACAGAGGAAGAAAAAAATGTAAGTGTGAGTGTATGTCTCAATATATGAGCAATATAGTCTGCATGTGAGAGAGAGAGAGAGAGATAGAGAGAGAGAGAGAGAGAGAGAGAGAGTTTAATCTTTTTTGGAAGTTTGAGAATATGCATGTTCACATCCTTCCATGAATTTGGGAGGAAATCAACTTTACCGAGGATCCACTGCTATGACTCATTTCTGGGCCTAACTGCACACCGCTTGCTCCTATCTTTGAAATGGATTTGGAGTCAAGTTTACTATCATGATGTTCCGAATTTTCTTGGTATCTTGAACACACCTGTTCAATGGAAGTTACAGGATTATCATAATTCCCACTTACTGTGGCAATAGTCTGATTAGGAGCATTGGATGTTATGACCATATTGTAAGATCTGTCACACCCCGGTAATTCTTCATCCATACACCTTGGTGAACATAGCTTCTCGGACATGATCACAACAGCGGGCGGAACATCTTTGTCCGGTGGTACCACATTCAAACTGGGAATATGTAACTTCTTTGTCGAATCAGTACAATCCACCCTCTTTCCCCTGAACACACCCCATAGAAAAAACAACATATTCCAACCTGCCAATACCAGAACAAATTTCAGCAGAAATGTCATTCATAGTCATGGTACTATGTAATCGTGCACAATGGGAAGCAAAGTTACAAAACCCGAGGAAAGGAAAAGGAAATATTTTCACCCCTAGGCATGTAGACCTCAAGATATTATGCTTAAGCTAACTTGATTAATTCAAACCTAATGGAAAATCAAATATTTGCAAAATTTTTGCCAAAAAGATAATAATCTTAATGGTTTTTTTAGGCAAAATATAGGACAAAAATAATCTTGCAAGTAAAAAGGATAAGAATGGTACAAGAAAAATTCAAGAGGCTCAACTTATATATATATATATATATATAAATAAAATAAAATAAAAAAAGAAATCAAGAGGCTCGATAAAAAAGCAATATTAACACTTATAAAAAATAGTCAACAAGATTAACAGGTGGATTTACTTTTAAGCCTACACTATCCTAGGAATATATTTGATTATCAAATTAACAGGACTTATTGTTCTCATTTGCCTTTGTGTGTACCTCTAGCATTAATCATTCTGGTCAAACATTCTAAATCTTAGGGTTTCTAATTTAAGGGTCTCCTAGGAGAATCAGGAGCGATCAGCAGCAAATAAATATCAATTGACTAATACAATACAAGGTATATCTCTGTATCTCCTATCAATATCTATATTTAAGGAGTCACAGCATAGCCATCCATATTAGTAACCTGCACCATATCCAGTGCTGTGTAGGTGTGGGTGAATATATATTGACATATCATCAACATATATGATTCCACTTGTCCCGCAGTCACAGAATCCGTGTATCCATATTGTGTCCTAGTCAGTCTTCGTATTTGTTATGATGCTCATCGTACAGGCCATGCAACATCAGCAAACTAGTTCTCGAGCCTCAAATTAGTGTAAAACTCACGTAGTAAACCCCAGAAGCCTATCATAGTTATTGTTACAAGCTACCTCTTCTTCTTTTTCCTTTTTTTATTTTTATTTTTTATAATTAGTTATTGTTACAAGATACTACAATGTGTCCTGATGATAAAATTTCTATTCGATCCTTACGCTGTGACTTCTCAGGAAGTTGGTTGGACGGAAATATTAAAAGTTCAATGCCATCAAAGTTTCCTTTCAGGGCTAAATCGTTCTTGATCATATTATCCAACAGGCTCTTGTAGTTTCTCTCATAACTGTACCACAAGCAACAGAAAAAAATTATTATCACAATAAGAAACAAGAGACATGCATAAAGAGTACCACTTCAATTATTAATAAATATTATTACATATGATACCTCTCGTGATCTTTTGCAAAGAAGTATAGAGCAATGTTATCTTCTTTAGCACCACTTTCAAAAAACTGGGATGGCCAGGTGCTAAAGCGAGGTACTTCATGTAGGGAGACTTTGTGGGGAAACTTGTTCACCACTTCGAGAACTTTTGGTGATGCACAAGTTGATAGATGTGCTTGAACTCCATCACATAATTCCAGAAGTTTTCCACCTCGGTGCAATTCAAAACGTCCCCTGCATATGAATAACAAAAGCTTATCTAGAAGACCATTTTCGAAAAGCAATATATGAGTGACATAGAAAATGAAAACAAATGATGGTGACAAATGCTTTCTCAGCAACAGGCAGAGAGACATGATTTACAGAAATGTATATGAATCTTACTGCCAGATATATTCATATTCAGGAACGATTGACGTCTTCAGGAGAACAGATGTTATAGAAGCTTGACAAGAGAAATCTGTTATTATAGGCTTTCCAACAGAAACAATGGTTGAACATGAGCCCCCCAGTTTGGACAAAAAAGCATCAGTTCGGTTTGAAGCAAACTGCTTCAAAGTGTTGGCGGTAATCTGTTTAGATGAGTCGGAGATAGAACTCCCAAGAATAGCTTGCCTCTCATGACTTCCTTCAGACGAGACAATATCCTTAGATTTATTCGAAACCAATAATTGATCCTGAGAAGCTATTTTGTAATTCAAATCTGTGTTTGACACGGACAAGTCATCAGGTTGATCAAGTACTCCTTTCTTCCTGTAAATTTCAGGCCTTCTCAGCAAAGCAGCATGAATTGCAGCTTTTAACTTGCTGCCTTCATGCTTTTCCCCTTTAGAACTTCTTGCGGCAGATGCATCAGTACTAGAAGCCTGCAGGATACTGATTGTGCAGAACTCTGCAGCATGCCCAGTATCTTTACATTTTTGGCAGAAAACACTTTTGGAGGCACTTGTAGCAGTAGGCCTTGGGCGAATACTGCCCTCCCTAGTTTTCTCATATTGATTTGTTATCTCCTGGGACTGAGGCAAGCCATCTTGCACAGTTCCATCAGCATAATTGGATGGTCTCCCATCATTCAAAAAATGAGTGGATAAGGGTTCATCCTTAACGGCAACTTGATTCAACTTTTGTTCAGCAGCAGAACTGCACATCCCACTAGTAGATGAAGCTCCAACTGCATTAAGCAATCACAAAGATATCATCTTGGCTTCACTTGATCAACAAAAGAAAAGTTGACTAACCACATAAAAAAGCATCAGAGAAACAATGAGCATAAAAGAAATTGATATGGAATTAGCAGTCCCTTCATGAAGAAGGCAATATCGCACCTGAAGTAACTGGAATTTCTACACCTTTACGACCTAGACTGCTGTAAACTTTTGATAAACTTAATTTCCCATCAGACTGGACAGCCTTTGACTCTCGGTTGTTGCTTAAATATGAAGGCAAACTGGTTTCACCACGAGACGTGAGCTTTTGGTCAACCTTAGGTGTTGAAACAGTGGAACTAGTTGTCGTTGAACTGGCCATAGGACGATCCTGTTTACATAAATTTTTTCTTTCAAATGTACCACGTTCTTTTGCTTGTTTCGATCCTTTTAGATCTTGAACATCAATAAATTTAGATGAAAGCATTTTAACTTTTGATTCAGCAGCATTTGTACATCCTGAGTATGCAGATTTAAATGATATAGATTTGCTTATCCTTCGGGCACGCCCCTCATTCGTCTCAATGGAGGTATGTTCTCTAGCACCCTTCTGCTTTTGAGGAAAGTCTTCATCTACAAGTTTAGTGTTTGTTTTGTAATTTAAGGTGTTGAATGAATTGGATTTTACGAAAGTACCTGTACATGGAAAAATAATCGATTGTTTCGTTAAAAAACTCAAGTAAAGGTGGGCATACAATGAGTGACCCAAAGCTTTTGCACAGGTAATGATATATCATACACATAGGTGGGGGGGATGTTCCCACCAGCATAATCTATTTGCTTACCCTTGGGTTTTTGAAGCCGTGCACCGGTCATAGAAGAGCGTGCAGTTTCAAAAATATCATTACAGGAATGATTGGAAAGAGACGTTTGATCAGCAGACTTTACTTTTCCCTTATCTAAGCTCTTGGATGACAAAGCTCGAGATAGTTCAACTATTCTGCTGGGACTTGATGGCTTTGGCAATCCTGTAACTATTCTGCTGGGACTTGATGGCTTTGGCGATCCTGTAACTATTCCGCTGGGACTTGAGGGCTTTGGTGGTCCTGTAACTATTCCGCTGGGACTTGAGGGCTTTGGTGATCCTATAACTATTCTGCTGGGGCTAGAGGGCTTTGCTGAAGCCACTTCCATATTCTCTGCATGCCTCTTGCCAGAAATATGCGTACTGGAAATGACTTTGTTTGTTCGTTTTCCCTCAACTTCTGAACCTTCAAATTCAATTTCAAACTGAGATTAGAGAATATTTAAAAGCAGACCATGTATGGTGTCCATGTTCTCTCCTTTTCTTTTCCAATCAATCTGGTTATTTAAGCTTTACCTTGCTTCTGATTTTCAGATTCCTCGGCAGATTTGCATTCTTCACACAGCCAATCACCTTCAGGAAGTTTTTGGAGCATTTCTCGCATGCAATAGCTGATTGATATCAATAGTGTTCAGAATCATACTTATCACAAACTTATATATCAAATCAGTATAAGCAACTAACAAAAAGGGTCAACCAAGAGGGTTGATAGGTTTTTTATGCTTACGTGTGCTCTGCACCATCACTGCACCTACTACATATCGCAAGTAAATTCTCACGACCTTCATCCCCACAAATATCACATACTTTTACCTGTTTTTCAACATATTAAGTCAGCAAGATGATGATTTTCTAGCTAAAACAATGATTTCAACAGTAAGAACAAATATCAAAGAGTAAGGGGGGGTTCTTCCATCAAAGGAAAAAATAATGCAACAGACAGACAATTACAGGCACAAAAAAGTGGGGCGGGAGAGAGAGAGAGAGAGAGAGAGAGAGAGAGAGAGAGAGAGTACAAGGAGCAGGTAAGCCCCAACTTCTCTGCAGAAAATATCATGTACCAAATTAGCCCATCTGGGGATCCAAGGCCAATACCTAATTGAAACCTTTAGAAAAATCCCTTCTTTTCTTCAGCATAATGTAAATAATTCCTAGGAGTTGTTTTATATTTTATTCATTTTACAATAAGAAGATCCATTTACATAACATCAATCACATTTGAGATACCCACCTCAAGGAGAGTTATAATTTCTAAGCATAGCACCATTTGAAGTTAGTAGAAGTACAATTGTGTTCACATTCATGGAAGCCGCATTCTTGTTACAGTAAGTAATCAATCAAATGCACACATGCAATGATATTTATCTGAATTCCGGTTTCAAACTATCTAGAAAAACACCTAAGTATAGCAACGATGCATTGTGGAAAAGAGGGCAAGGGGACCCACGGTTAAAGTCAAATGATTATAAACAAAAAACAGGAAAAAAAAAATCAAATTAGGAAGAAAAAAGGGAGGGAGAGGATAGGGCAAAAAATAATACTCACATCTTGCTCCACAATGTCCGACTCATCACTTCCATCCCCAGAAACAGATTGCAAAGGAGGCTCATGCATGTCAGGTAACTCAACCAATTCCATGGACCTGACATTGTGCTCATTCTCACCTAAAGTTTTCAAAGTTTCCTTTGGTGAGTCCGCGCTATCCATCTTAGTCTCTGCTTCGGACTTCGGAAATTTTTTCATGGAAACCTCAGTACTGCCACAAATAAGGCCACCTTTATTTGCAAAAGATTTCTGGACAGAAACAATGTCGGATGCTGCCTCTTTAATTAATGACAAATTAATATGTTCCGTAGAGCACTCCAGAACTTTATCCTGAATATGAGAGGGTGGACTCTTTTCCATAAAATTTGTATTGCAAGAAAAAGATATACCAGATATTCCACTGTGAGAATGGGAGTATGGACTGTGCACCTTCGGTGTGCTACTGCTAGCATCTGCATCTTTCGAAATAGGGAACTCTAATGTGCCAAACTCGTTGAATTGAGTTGCCTTGCATGATCCCTCCGGACCTAAAGTACCAACTAAAGCTTTACTACTGATATTCCTGTTGTGATTACTAATTGCTACATTCGCATCATTCGCTCCACTCACACATGATGTGCTATCATCATGACCTTCTTCTGATTTAATTTCCTCATACTTATTTGAGAAGTTTCTCTTATCCAAAACACATTGTGCTTTGGACGAAATTTGATCATCTGAGTTACTTCCTCCAGAAGCCAGCTTTGGAAGCATCTCAAGATCTTCTGAGGCATCAGATATCACAGAAGACCTTAAGGTTGCTTTACTATCAGCATTTTCACAGAAAGAATCATGACCAGAATTAACACTGAGAATGTTACTGGTTTCACTGGTGGCATGCTGTAAGCAATCAGACGCTCTACTCTTAATAGAAGATAAGGGACCACTCTCATTAAGAGAATACTGACTAGTAGCATTTGCACGACAGCTTTCATCAGAAAACTCCTCAGCCTTTGACTCCATCAGAGCTCGGTTCAGATGCAGACAAGATGAGCAAGGAGCGAAGCACACATTACAAGTCCCAGACTCGCCTCTCATATGACCCCTCTTACTCAAGGTACACTTCCCAAATTTTGTTTCAGGTTGAGAAGATGCCTGATAAAAACCAAGGCAGTAACTGAGGAAGAAAGGAAGAAAGAAAAAAGAGAAAACCACGATAAAATGTTGACTTTCTGGTTCTACCATCCAAAAACAATATACATCACATAAACATTCTAAGGCCTAGTAGCTCATGCACCAATTAGATGCCTTTTGGTTCAGCTAACTTACATTGAACTCATGCCCCAATCAGATGATGTAGCATACCATAGATAAAATATATAAGTTTTACTTATCAAAAAATATATATAAGTTGTAAAAAAGGTTAAATAGAAGTCATGTTTGACTTGGTAATTGCGATTCAATTACACATGTTCCTGGATTAGGCATGGTGTAAGCCTAGGGTTCACCATTTAGTACTTGTTTTAAAAATAAGTAAGTCATTGTATCCAAAGAGTCACAAAGTCAAAATGCTAATTCATCTTCTCCCTGTCAACAGCAAGACAAAGTGAAACACAACATAACATAGAACAAGTTTATTAGTCCATGAAGTTAATTACATACTTGATAATGAGTGCATGGACGAACAACAGAATATTAAGCTTTGAAGAATTTGGTAACATGACACAAACATTCGAAGCCACTTCACCTGATTCCTCATGCACTATATAATATTATATGAACACAATCAATTCTCTTTAAGCTAATCCCAGAGTCTATGCACGTGTTTGGCTTTACTTTTCAATATTTTTCAAAAACTTTCCGGAGAAATTTTCATCTACAATCTAAACATCTTTGAAACCCCAAAATTTTGGAATCCCATAATATCTGTATTTCTTGAAAAATAAAACAACGCTAAAAATATTATATCTAAACACCTTTTCAAATCTCCCTACCCACTTTTACAAATCCCAATGCAAAACATATCTCAAATTCCTTTCCGAACAACTTCTCATTTTTTTTATATGACAATAAAAAAACAACTTTCAAAATCCTTTTTCAAGAATTCTAATAAATTCTAAAAATTTCACTAAATAAACATGCCCATAGAACTGGAAAAATAGCATACCTAAATGTTGAAAACTAAGATATACATAACCACACTCCACGTTTTTCTTATCTGACAATAAGAAAACACATTCCAAAATTCTTTTTCAAGAATTATAACAAATTCTCAAAATTTCACTAACTAAGCATGCCCACAGAACTGGAAAAATAGCATACCTAAATGTTGAAAACCTAAGAAATACATAACCGCACTCATCTACAACCTTTTTTTTTTTTTTTTGGTCGGTAACACGCATCTCCATATGCACAAGTAACTTATTGTCTAAAGAAATTCTAGAAGAGTGAAGCACCTCGCATTATACAAAAATAATAGCTCTATTTTTTACTTTGAAAGAATAAAGATGCATAAAAGAAAAAGATAAAGATAGAGAATCCACCAAGAAAGATTAAGTTCCAAAAATAAGACACAACAAGGAGAATCCTTTGACTCTCTCTGTATTACCAAATTACGTCATTAGGCGGGCGAAGACTGTCCAAAGGATATGTAACCGGGAGTGAGCCAGATTTTGAAAAATGGCAAAAGACCCAGATTGGGTACTTTGTTGGCCAAAAGTTGCATTTTCTGGTGGTAAAATCCGAAGTATTGAACAAGACAACTGTCCAAGGATTCACAGACATATAAACTGAAATTTTTACAAGGTTGATATTAAAGCAACTGAAAAGCTTCATGAAAAGGAAAAGACAAAGTAGATGATAAAAACATTTTGGGGAGAAGCAAATAGAAGATACTAACAACAGATATAAAGTACCCTGTCATCTCACCATGTTCTTTTCAATATCATGATCTTTCTCATCTACAGGCCCTTGCATCCGATAACTCCCTCTCAAGACTGGTGATATCTAAAAAGCATATCCAAATTACATCAATTGCTATCACCACAAAAAGAGAACGCTTCCAATGCACCTAATAATTATACCAACGTAGCAACAAAACACTGGTAGCAACCAAAAAGAAAAGTCATGCCAAAAGAAGCCACAAACCCGACAGGCAAAAGATGGAAATATAGGCAGATGACCTTCACACTTGTCAAATATCATCACCTCAGACATAAATGCAGCCATACATAGATGTACAAACAAATTGGGCTGGAAACGAAATGCTTCAAAGTAAAGCACTATCATGAAATATTAAGGATGCCAAATTCAGACAAATTTCCTCATGAACCAAAACCTTAATAAACTAGTATATAACCAAACAAACCCTAAACCAACTAATAAGCTGCAATCGCTCATAGAAAATTATGTCATTTCAATCCCAGAACAAAGTTGACAGAAAAAAGAGTTCAAAATCGAAAGCAAAATCAATTAAGACAATTGCAATTAGAAAAAACCAAAAACCCCTCATTTTGAATTTTACATGCCTCCGCTTCGGCAATCGACTCGGTCGCATTGTACAACTCCTCCACAGTACGTTCTCTCCGCTCGGCCATCGCCGCCACAACGATCAATCGGCTGTACAATCAAACGCGAACTCCGAAGAATCTGTAAAATTTCTCTCAGTAATTGCAGAGAAACTTTTGCTCTGATTACTAACCAGCAAGTTGTGCCAAAATTTTGGGTTCCAGAGAACAAAGCCAGATGAGCTTCCTACTATATATTATTACGGAGGATCTGATACATATCTTGCCATTTATTACGCGTAAATAAGAATAAATACAGATAAAATAAAGAATCGTATACCCTGTTTCTCTCTCTACTTTCTCTCTCTATGATCCGAAGAAAAAAATCGTTGAAATGAGTCTCCGAGAATCAACCTTCGTGTGAGCTAATTGGAGCCTCTCTCTGTCTCTCTCTCCCAAAATTTGCTCTCTCTCGAAAATGAGGGAAAACTCTCTTTCTCTCTCTACTTTTTTTTCTCGCTCCAAACTAAATTTTTCTTTTTTTATACATATTCTCTTCCTCTCTCTCTAGACTTTCTCGCCGTTCTCTCTCAAGATTTTCTAGGGAAAATTAGATAAATATTTTTGTATATTTTGCTGTTTTATTATTATTGTATATATTATGAGGCTTTAGGCTTTGTATTTTTGTATAAAAGACCATAATGCTGCGGAGGATATAAGCGAATTGAGCGCGCGTGCCAATCTTCCGTACGGTTTTTGTCTACGTGCGTGCGTAAGAAGATTCTGTACTATAAAAACGCGCGAGTTGCAAAGGTTTGGGGTGATTGTACACGTGGGATCATCTAGCGGGGGATCTGTGTTTGGCTTCTGTAGTCGTGTGGGGGTCAAATTCTTCCCACTACGATCACTTGTTTCAAAAGTTTTGTTCAATTAGAAAAGGGAGACAGCACAACTTGTTCATTGGTTCACCAAAAGACATAACAAAAATCAAATTTATAAATTGACATAATTCGTTATGATATAATAAATCTATATTTTTTATATTAACATTTTTATAATTTAATGTTGTACTATAATAAATTATATCAATTTGTAAGTTTCATTTTCTTTTATATTTTTGTGTACAATGCATATTATTGGATTGGTGTGACTTATCCCAAGGAGCCCACTTATCCTAGAACTTGACAACTAAAGTGTGATCGGCCCACAAGTCAGCGAAAGGAGAAAGGGGCCAAGGGCCCATGCGGAAAAAGAGTAGACGTGAAATGATGGGATGCCGACATATCTAACATCACCTTGCATATGCATGTAGTGGTAGGATCACATCATTCTCAATGAAAGACATGGAAGATAGACAGGGATCCCAATACGGCCCTCTGTCCCTAACAATGTGCAAGGTGCAAACCCTTGTTCCTAACAAAGCGCACAGAAAATGGCCACACTCACCAACCTGTCAAAATGACTTAACTTGGGATATGAAGGACCACCTTGGCAGGCAATATAAAAGTCAAGCACTAGATTAGAATTATGAACTTAGGGGTGGGCAGAGGGGCTCTGCACCCCGCTGCATCGCCCAGTTCGCCTCGCCCCTGCATATGCAGGGTAGGGAATTCGTGCCGCAAGGGCTTGGGGCAGGCGCCCCAGCCAATATAAGAGCCTCCTAGTGGAGGCGAGGGATGAAGGGGGCTAAGCGATGCTCCGCATTGTTTATATATATATATATATATTATATAAATTCAACAGTGCCGTTTCATTAAGTGAGTTAAGTTCGCCCTTGGCAAATTCTTCTAAATCTTCTCGTCTTCTCGAACACTCTCTCCCAAACTCCTCTCTCTGTCTCACTCTCAGTCGCACTCGCACCTCTCTCTTGCTCTCGTTCTCTCCTCTCTCTCTCTCTCGCACGACGGCATGATATCCAAATTTCAGTAGTTCTAGTTCATGTATCCTTTATCGTCGTCGTAAAGGTAAGACTCTGCAATCCAAATTTTCCTTTTTTTTTTTTTTTTGGAGTTTTGATCAGAGATTGGAGAATGCATGGATTGAATCGGAGATTGAGGATGAGAATTTGTATGTTGTGGATCATAAATTGTGATTGTACATGTGTATTGTATTTGTGAATTTGTTTGATTATTTTTATTATTATTATTATTATTTTTGTAGTTTTCAGGGTTTCAGATTTGGAACCCTAATTAATCTAGGAATGGAAACCCTAAATTGTTGAAACCCCTAAATCAATTTAGGGTTTAAACCCCCTTTTATTTCTTTGTTTGTGTTATAATTAAATAAATGTTCTATTTTCTATCTTTTGTAGTGTAATCTATCTGTATTTGATTTTGTATGTAAGGGCACACAAAGTCATGGTCAAAGAAAGAATATTGAGGGCATGCATGTAGTTCTATTACTTCCATTATTCCATTCCAACCCACCTCCTTTTATATAATCTGCTAGTTTAATAAATATAATTTTTAATTTTTCTTTTCAGGTTTTAGTATTGGCAAAAGAACAAAAGTTTATTCTTCATAAATATAAAAATATTAGACCTTAATATGTATAGCATCCCTTTGGGTTTGTCTCTTTCCAAAGGAGAAATATATAGTATTCTTTGAGTTCCTTAATTCTGAACCATATGGCAGGTTACTACAGTTTTGAGATAATGAGAGATCAAGGCTTATCTTTTGTCACTTTCCTTTTGTGTTTGTGTCGTGTGTTTGTTTAGAATTAATATGAATAAGGTGCTAGAATTCTAATTATTATATGACATGATAAAAATGCTAAAACTCATGAGATCAAGCACTTTGCTAATTTGTAGAAGTGGGAATTTGCTGTTTATGACGTAGAGGATAATATATATATGTGTGTGTGTGTGTGTGTGAGTAATGTTAAATATAGGGTTTGAATGTATAAGTCTTGCGTACTTTCTTTGAAAAAAAATGTCTGTACTATTAAAAAAATAATTGATTTAGGGGTTTGCACTTTGCATTGTTTATTGTTTATTTGGTGTATTATTACATTTTTTTTTTTTAATGTCTTGTATTTGATTGCACTTTGCCTTGGATTGCATTTTTAAAAATTTTTATTATATTGGAGAATCATGAATGTCTCCTCAAAATGATCCAGATTTCAGTAATAACTCTCCTACCTTAGCTAATACCTCTACTTCAGAACCTAACCCTACTACAACCCTTATGGAGAGTACACCTTGCCCTACCCCCAAACCCACATAGGGCAAGAAACCTATGTCCATAGTTTGGTTTCACTTTACCAAATTAGAGGGTGGTGACCCCAATAACCCACAAGATAAATATAATCACTATGAAAAAATATATGGATGTCACTATAGGAAACACAGTACATCCCAGATGAAGGTCCATTTAAAGGAGCAATGTAAAAAGAGTCTAATATTAAGATCCTTAGTAGAAAATAGTCAATCCAAACTAGATATTGGATTAAGAAAAATGGCAGATGGGAGTAGTGGGGCCAGGGGTCCAACGCTGAAGGGGCATACGAAATATAATTTTGATAAGTGTAGAAGGAAGTTAACTCGTATGATTATCATGGACAAGCTACCTTTTCAGTGTGTGGAGGGGTGGAGATTTCAAGAATTTGTCCAAGAGTTAGAACCGAGATTTACGCTTCCTTCTCACCACACTGTAGCAAAAGATATTAAAAAGATGTACAAAAAAGATAAAGATGTTTTAATGGACCAATTGACAGGCTTGGTAGTTTGCCTCACTACCGATACTTGATTTATATCCAAAATATGAATTACATATATATTTGACTGTACATTTTATTGATTCTGATTGGGTTTTTCATAAAAAAGATTATTAAGTTTTGTCAAATTACTAATAACGAGGATGAGACGATTAGTAAGGCCTCGGAGGCCGCAATAAAGGAGTGAGGGTTCGTACGGGTTTTGACTGTTTCGGTTAATAATGCCTCGTCTAATAATGTCGCCTTAGGATATCTGAAGACTTATCTTAGATAGGCAAATAAGACATTCTTGGGTGGTGAATATTTACATGTTAGATATGCTGCACATATTTTGAATTTAATTGTGTTTGAGGGGTTGAAAGATGTTGATGACTCGGTTGCACGAGTTAGAATGGCTATGAAATTTGTGAGGTCTTCTCCTTCTACATTGGAGAAATTCAAGGTTGCTACGAAGGCTGTGGGCATACCAGATGGAACTCAACCTTTTTAATGTTAGAAGCCCAAAAATATAAGGCAACCTTTCAATTATTGGGTTATGAAGACATCTAATATGTCAAATACTTTGATGAGCACGGTGGATTAGGAAAGCCTAATGATGATGATTGGGTGGTAGTTTCTACTTTTGTTGATTTTCTTAGGCTTTTTTTACGATGTCACATTGAATATATATAGTTCTTTGTACCTTACATCTCATGGATTTTGTCAACAAATATGTAGGGTGAAAGAAGAATTAGAATACATGTGTAAGGGTTTCAATGAAAGGATGAGGAGGATGACATTGACCATGAAAGTCAAATATGACAAGTATTGGGGAGATTTGACTAGAATGAATATTTTGTTATATGTGACTGTTATTCTTGATCCTCATCTGAAAGTTTTAGGCATGCTATATGGTTTGGAACTTACGCACGATCAGGCATGGGCTGATCTTATTGGTCATGGGCTAAATTATATGATGAGTTTAATGTGATTAAGGGTGGTACTGTATCGAAAACACCTATACCTACCCAACGCCTCCTACAGACACCGTGACCAGGCCTCCTAGAATGCCGTGGATTAAGACTCTTGCACAGAATCTCACACTAGTCCATCAATCTACGGAGGTGGTTTCAGGGTTAGACAATTATTTGTCAGGAGATATAGTTTAAGATGATGATGATTTCGATATATTAGGATGGTGGAAGGCTAGAACAAAGAAATATCCCATCATTTCTTATATTGCTCGCTATATTTTGGCCATCTCTATTAACACCGTTGCCTCAGAGTCAGCTTTTAGTACCAGATGGCGTATATTGGATCATTTCCGTAGTTCATTATTTCCTACAACTGTGAAAGCATTGATATGCACACAGAGTTGGACGATGGGAAAAGATATTCATGTTTTAGATTTTAAGGAGATTGATAAGGAGGAGGGTGGTGATCAGTCTGGATCTAGACCACCTGGTAATTGTTTTTTTTTTTTTTTATATTCATTTCGATTTCATTAGCATTAATTTTAGTATTAATTATTGTAGCAATATATGAGACGACGTCAACCTCTGCTGCAATATGATTACGTGGTTAAGCCCAAACAGCCCCAAATATCACAATCAAAGACAATCTACAGCTCTCTCTTTAGAATATTCAAATTTGAATAATTTGTTTATATTATATATTCAATGATTTGTAATGTTAATACAATGTTCCTTGAACATTTTTATGTTTATAATTTTCTAATTGTTTAGCCTTTCAATTTTATAATAGCTTAGTTATTATTATTAGTTTATTAGGTATTAGACTAGTAGTCTGTAGTAATATTTCATTTGCTCTAAAGTAGTAAATTTGTATCATGTATATATTATTTAATTTATTTTTATTCATGTAACTTTTTTTTTAATTTGGTTTTGAAACTTTTTGTTTTTTGTTTTTTTTACTTATAATTTTATGGGTCCAAAATGGCCTAGAAGCTGTTTCTGGGCCTAAAAGAAAAGCTGCTAGGCCATTTTCGGCTCAGTAGAGGTTAGGGGGGCAGACAGATTTCCCTATCCGCCCCATGCGGGGGTGGGGAGAGGGCTACGCCGCACCGTAGGGTGCGGGTAGCGCCCCGTATGTAACGAACTTACAATCTCTCTCTCACACACTAAAATTCTCTTTAAGAGCTAGAAACTAACTTAGGTATTAAAAGTGTTTCATTAACCTCGACCCCCACTTTCCTTTTGTTGCAGGTGGTTGAGACCAGTGACTAATATGCAAAACACATCATCAACAATGATTCTATCTGTGAGATCCAGTGAAAGAGTAACCTGTCCTTTATATGTAGGCAACAATGTGTTCTCAGACAACCTACGAACAAGAAGCATCATCAAGGAAAAATAGACAGGAGATTTGAGGAGATGAAGGAGAGCATGAAAAGAATGACAAAAGAGATGGTGAATCTTCGACAAGAAAATGAAGCCTTAAAAAGAAGGAACATCAAGTCGCGGGAGGACATGGGGCCAAGTCAAAACGAACATACCAAATCCTGGAGTGCTGGTGGGGCAGACTCCGGTGAGGAAGAAAGGAGGAAAATGCACCATGAACTTTGCAATCTCATAGATAAATATGAGGAGATGATGAAGAGGACAAGAGCTTCATTGTCGGTCGATCAATTGCTCACTAGCACAGATTTTCCCTATAGTGCAGAGGTGATGGTAGCACCACTACCTCTAAAGTTTAGAAGTTTCCAAATGGAGATATATGATAGGTCCAAAGACCCTCTCGAGCATCTAGAGACCTTCAAAACCTACATGATCTGCATGGGTTTTTAGAAGAAATAATTTGCAGAACCTTCCCGCTGACTTTGAAAAATGCCTGGAGAGGGTGGTTTAGGGCACTACCTTCCATCTCGATTGATAGTTTTATTGAGAAGCAAGTGTTCGGTTGCTTACCTCTAGATCTTCAAGCAATGAGAGAATGAGAGCCTAAAAGCATGCTTGGCTAGGTTCAACAAAGAGCCTATGATGACAGAAGACCAAAACGAGAAGATCACGCTGGCAGTGCTCCTAAGTGGTGTATGGGCTCAAAACCTATTCATAGCGAAGTTAGTAAGAAAAACTCCCATGACATTATAGGAGTTCATGGACAAGGCGGATGATTTCATCAATGTCGAGGACATTCTTCAGGCTCTAATTGTTCCGTGAAAAATGAATTAGAACAAGCTGACAGGAAGTCAAGCACATTGAGGTGGGTAAAAGTGCCAAAGAAACTTAAAAAGGGCAGAAGGATATGAGATAGGCACTTCCTCGAGAGGGCAAGGAGTGAGACATGCATGATCTAGCATAAACGTGCAAGAGGGAAGTAAACCAACACATAGAAAGTATAAAATCGCAAATTTAGTAATTGCCATTTTTACACCTACCACCAAACAAAAAGTCACCACACAAGGACTGCTACACCCTAAAAAAGAAAAGGGACTAGTTGGAGTGCCTCGCTACCCTGTACCTGAAGGATCGAATGAGGGAGTCAGAGCAAGTTGAGGCAAGTCCCGAGTGATGAAGAGGAGCGAAAGCCCCAAAAGGTAAAGGGCAGACTTAGAACCCATATGAAACCCCTCTCGTTGGAATCCTAACTTGTAGAAATAGCCCCCTAGGTAAGATTCGTACCATGGCTGGGGGTTCGTTAGGATTGATCCCACCTCAACCAAAAGAAAAGCATATGCCTGAAGGGAGAGATATAAAGAAGTGTATTTGGCAAAGAGACGCCCAGCCAAGCATAGGAGGTATTCAGTGATAGCGATCATCTCCTTCGATGACAACAAAGAAGGGGTCCTTTACCCTCACAACGATGCACTAGTGGTAACCATGCTCGTCGCCAATTTCACGACTTAGAGGATTCTAATCGACAATGGTAGCTTAGTAGATATCCTCTTATAGGATGCTTTCACCAATATGGAGATCGATCCTGACCACCTGCAGTGGAAACCATTACTTTGTTGGTTTTAGCCAAAAAGACCCTAACACAACTGCAATGATGTATGATTTCTTGGTAGTGAAAGCTCATTCGTCCTACAATGCCATATTGGGGCAACCAATCTTAAATAATCTTAAGGATGTAACATCAACTTACTACCTAAAGATGAAATTCTTGACACCGATCGATGTATGAAAGGTTGGGAGAGAGCAAGTGCTACCGCAAGAGTGCTATGTATAAGAAATCATACAACATTCCCTGATGTACAAGATAAAATTATCTAACTTCGCACAGTCGAAGGCTTGACCTATAGAACAAAACCACCACCCCTCCAAAGTTCACCAGCAAAGAAGAAAAAGTCAGGGATGAGCAAACTCTTAGGCAAATGGAGCCGAAAGAGCTAAACGAGCTAGTTGCTTTAGACCCAAACTGCTTCGATGACACTATTAGAGTGGAGACTAGGACGGAGCCAGAAATAAGACGGGCAATGAAGCAACTCCTGACCAAGCATTGGGATGTGTTCACCTA
The DNA here is from genome assembly GCF_018687715.1 of Carya illinoinensis. Classification (NCBI taxonomy): domain Eukaryota; kingdom Viridiplantae; phylum Streptophyta; class Magnoliopsida; order Fagales; family Juglandaceae; genus Carya; species Carya illinoinensis. The sequence continues at coordinate 6,935,684 of NC_056757.1, forward strand.
GAGCCACGAGACATGCCTAGGATAAATAATGTGATAATTGAGTACCACTTCTATATGGTCCCCGAGGCAAAGAAATTTTGGCAAAAGTGCCAAAGTTTTAGTGCAGAGAAATGCACCACCATAGCCAATGAAGTCGATCGCCTCTGGTCAGCACACTATCGAGAACTGTATTACTATTGAGTCATGTCATTTGGGCTAAAAAAATGTAGGAGCCACCTACCAACACTTGGACAATCGCATGTTCATGAGCCAAATTGGGTACAATATGGAGGTCTATGTGGATATATACTCATCAATAGCAAAGTATCCAAGCAGCATTCGGCAGACCTGCGTGAGGCATTTTCAGTACTACAACGGTATTAAATGAAGCTCAATCTGGCAAAATGTACTTTTGGAATCAAGTCCAAGAAGTTTTTGGATTTCGTGGATGCAAAGAGGGGAATATAAGTGAACCTGGAGAGTAAAGGCCATAATAGACATGCATCCTCCCCAAAACATAAACGAAAGGCAGAGGTTAGCCAGGCTAGTAGCAGCCCTCAACCAGTTTGTTTCCCAATCAATAGACAATTGCCTACTGTTCTTCCTGATATTTCAGAAAGTGCAAACCTAGGACGATGAATGCAATCAAGCATTTGGGAAACTTAAAGAATATCTTACCACTATTGCCCGCAATAATGTCAGACATCGGGCGAAAGTTCAATTCAAACCGCTATCTTGAATGGTGCATGGATTTAGGGATCAAGTTCAAATACTCTTTTTCAGGCCACCCATATACCAACAAGCAAGTTGAAGCAACAAACAAGAAGATACTCAGGATACTAAAGAATAAGGTAACTGCTAAGAAGGGAAGTTGGGTGGAGGAGCTCCCTGGGGTCCTATGGGTCTGTCAGGCCACAATTAGAATACTAATGGGGAAACCCTTTTTTCTCTCATTTATAGAAGAGAAGCGGTCATGCCCGTAGAAGTAGGAATGCCAACCTATAGGCTCTAGCACTTCAACTAAAGCTCTAATGAAGAAAAACTAGAAAAACAACTAAACCTGCAGGAAGAAAAGAGGCAAGAGGCCGAGACGAGGATGACATTCAATAGAAGAAAGGTCAAGCACTACTTCAAAGGAGAGTTCGACCAAGGTCCTTCAAGGTGGGCGATCTAGTGTGTAGATAAACAGGAAGAACCATGCAAGAGGAAGGAAAGCTGGGCCACGATTGGAATGATCGTTCGTTGTCACCACTAACAACAGTTCGGGGCTCTTATCGACTTCAGTACTCCTAGGGAAACTAGATGCCATAACCCTAGAATGCAGAACACTTACAAAAATACTTTGCTTAAATGTACTTAAAAAAATGTATAAATAAATGTTGAAAAATCTTGAACACAATTATCTTTTTCTAAATTATGTGTTTGGTTTCGCACTATACCCATAAAGCCGAGTCACTAAACTCGCCGTGAACCAAACAGGAAGGGACAAGTCACTTGACTACCCGACCTTGATGCATATAAAGTCAACTGACTGGACTCACCGTGAACCCAACAAGCAGGGACCAATCACTTGATTACTTAACCTTCAAGCACATAAAACCGAGCCACTGGACTTGCCACAAAGCCAACAAGACGGGACAAGTTACTTGATTGCCTAATCTTCATGCACATAGAGTTGAGTCATTGGACTCATCGTGGACCCAATAGGTAGGGACAAGTCACTTGACTGCCCAAACTTTGCGCACATAAAATCAGGTCATTGGACTTTCCACGAACCTAAAAGGTGGGGGATAAGTCACTTGACTGCTTGACCTTCGCACACATAATACACATAAAACCAAAAGGAAGGAAAAAAATAGAAGGAAAAGAGACAAGAAAGTTGAGTAAGAACATCTCTATACATTAAGAAAAATTATCCTTATTTACTTTAAAAACAAATAATAACAAAAAAATAAAAATACATATGGACGGTCAAGAGCTCAGATTCATGTCCATAATAGCATTAGGTCCTTGACCAAGGAATCAGCAAGTGTAAAGCCTCGAGGTCTGGCTGGAGAGACATCAGGTTAAGTCCCAAGGTCGGTGTAGGGATTCTCCAGCAAGTAATCCCTCACCCGGTGCAACCCTCTTTGTAGCTACAACCCCAGGCATGGTTACGAATTCTTTTCATCGCCAACATCTGTGCTAAATGGCGGGCAACGGTCCCTAAGGTGTTCGCTAACTCTGATTGTAGGGCTTCTATCTCCAAGTCTCGGGTGGCTAACTCCTTTTGGGAAGCAACAAACCCATACTCCAAGGCCTTCACCTACAAATCTCGTGACTACAACTAACCTCTAACCGAAGCCAACTTGGACTTCAAGGTCCTCACTTGCTTGACCTGAGAGTTGAGAAGGGATGACTTATGATCCCATTTCTCCTTAAGATCAATGTAAGTCTTTTGCAGCCAGTTATACGACCTCACATTCGAGTTGTGTTTCATGACCAACCTGTCTTTCTCACCTTGAAGGATGCGGTGATTCCCAGAGTTCCTCCAACTTCACCTTCTGATGGCCCCAACGAGTTATGCAAATTGTCTCATTCCTCATCCAAAAGCTTGATCTCGAGGAGGAGGTAGTCGACTTCCTCTTGAGACTTAGCCCCATCATCTTGAAAGAAGGCTTTCCTTGGTGAAGCCTGGCAATCTTCTTCTTCTTCCTCTTTCTACTAGAGTACAACTGGATGAATGCCTCTTTGACTTCCTCCCTCTCCTAGTTTGCCTCGAGAATCTTTATGAGGGCTAAGATGGTGAGAGATCGTAATTCTCTAACTTCCACTTCCATCTCATCCCTTTCATCCACAATCAAGGCAACGAACCAATCAACTCCCTGGAAAATAAAAAAAAAATTAGACAAAGTAGAGAAATATCCAATAAGGGAGAATACAAGAAACCATAACAGAAAATGTGGAAAATGCCTTATCGAGGAGAAGAAAGCTTTTAGTTTGTTGGCTTCCCCACCAATGGCCTCTGCCTAAGCTTTATCAAGGTCTTAGCCTGCCTGTGGAGCTTCACCCCTCTAACTCTGGACGTATGCCCCTTGTGCCCCAATTTCCATACGGGTGAAGAAGGGACTCAGGAAGGAGCGCCTTTGTGCCCCTCAAGCCTTGATTTGGGAGGCATTTTAGTACAACCTACAGCACCATCTCCTGGAGCCTACTTGAGCGTTCCCACCACAACATTGCCACCCGCTAACCCCAACTTAGATGCACCCTCGACTTTGTGCCTAACGGTGATATCTGGCTCAGTCATACCCTCAGCCTTGTGGGCAGTGGTGGTCTCTAGCTCGTATGTTCTCTTAAGTTTGTGATCGGCTGTGGTCTTCGACTCTGGCGTGCTCTCATCTTATGGCCAGTAGTGGTCTCCTGCTCGAGCGCCTCTTCAGCCTCACAGGCAACCATGGTCTCATCCAGGACATTTGTGTCAGACAACAGTCTCTACACCAATGTCATCGCGACATCCCCACAACATGAAGCCCCATGTTCAATCACGACATAAGTGACCACTCGTGCCCACACACTACCTGTTAGGATGTTAGTCCTGCCCAACAATTATGGTTTAGAACCTCTCGAGGAACTCCCAACAATAATTTGCTCATGTCCTGCTCAAGCAGCCCCTTGGTTGGGTTCGATAGTTAAGCAAACGTTCCTAAACTACTAATTGCCCAAAACCTCCATATTGGCCAAAGGGGGGGAGGCCAGTTGAGTGGATTCCTCTAAGTCTCCCAAGCTCATGGGATACACAAAAGTGAGAGATGGGGATGGAGATCCTATCCTCACCAAGATCGATCGCTAGGGGATGGCACAGAGACGACCCAGTAGACTATCCTAGTGCAAAGAATGAACATCCTCACCCGCCGCTTGAGCACATCGCAGCGCTAGTTTCGGTCATCACTTCAAAATCATTGGCACCAGGGGAAGGAGCTATTTCTAGGGCTTCCTCAAATGGTTGGACAAAGACTCAGTATTCCCTTAGAGTGAGGTCAAGGAAAGGCAAGAAGAATACCATCTCGAGCTCTTCCTCCCATTGGCTAAGGATACCCACTGGCACCAAATTGCCTGAGAGGGTAGGAGACTGGAACACCACTTACAATAAAGTGGGAAACTGTTTGAGCTAGGAAGTGCTTGCATTTATTGAGGAAAGTCGATGATCTCGAGCTAGCTCCACGACCTTCGACCTACATGGGGATTTGGAAGACTAGCCTGGGGAAGGCATTCTTACGGCTTTGAAGCTACTATCACTACTACTAGATCCCAATGACTCCTAGGCCTTCGAGACTTTAGTGGAGGCTTCTTCCCTTTCCCCTCCGTAGGAGGACTGGGAGGCCTCTCATGGCCCTGAGAAGTGAATGACCCCCTCAGGAGGCATCGCCCACTAAAATGGGACCGATTTGAAGACACTAAGAGCCAGTCTATGTTAATTCTGTTCAAAAGGGCATCAATGTGGACTACCTTCTGATATGTAACCCACCTAAGCATATATAGCTTTCAACTGAGCTTGTTCCTACCTAGTCAAATTCGAGCAAATCTTATTGACCTCTGGCATGACCCCCCAAATAGCATGAATGGAAAACTCTAGGCTAGTGACCTCCTCAAAAAGAAAGTCCCAACCTTGACCCGACACAAAGAAGAATCACTTAAACCAATCTTTGACGTGGGAAAAGTAAGTTTCCAAGATGGAAACCCTATACCCTCTGCGGGAATGGAAGTTGCACAAGTTGACATTGAGCATTCGCACCCCATGCATGAATAGGAACTCTCTAGCAGTTAGGTTCAAGTAATCTTCACCCGCAGCACTAGTGTAGAGTTGAGACAGGGTCAGTCTAAAGAAGTTCAAAACCTCTTAGACAGGACAGTAGAAAGGAAGTCATAGTCCATTGGAAAACATTGAAGGGTACAATGCCACTTTCGTGGCAAAGCCCTCCAAACCCATAACCCCTTAACGAGTCATCAGAGCCTCTAGGTTGAAGGAGTCAAGCACTTTAAAAGAAGATTTCAATGACCTTAGCTTAGTAGAAGAGAAAATCGAGGTCCATTGATACCCATCAAAGAATTGAGAATCATCACAGATCTTAGGGGATCCAAATCCCCAGGGACCCTAGAAGGCACCTCAGGACAGGATGGGTGCCATGGAAAGGAGGAAGGGAAGGAAAGAGTTTAAGGGTGATCGAAAAGGAAAGGAGTAGAGAAGAAAAGAAGCAAGTAGGCTCTATCGCAACAAGAACGGGAGAAGTGAGAAAGAAGGAAGATAAATCTGGATGAGACTTGGCTTTAAATAGGTGATTGTGGCGATTGGACTACCCAGATGAGAGACTAACATGTGTCACCAGGAGTGATACAGATCCTGCAATTTCTACTAAATGTGGGAGCGTGAGATTAGGCTGTCAGACCCAATCCCCAACATGGGGAAACAGATAGGCACACATAATAGGCAACCCATTCAACAGGCATTACAAACCACCAAGGATCGTAAAAAGATAAAAGAGAAATAAAAGAAAGGAAAATTTTCCACTATATACGTATGGTAGGAATTTGCGAAGTAACTGGAATGGATGTTTACATCCCCTATCGAGCTGGGCCTGACTTATCCCAAGGAGCCCACTTATTCTAAGAACCCCAGAAACCAAAGTGTGATTGGTCCACAAGCCAGAAAAAGGAGAAAGAGGCCCAGGGCCCATGCTGAAAGAGAGTGGACATGGAATGATGAGACGTCGGCATTTCTGACATCACCCTACACATGCATGTAGTGGTAGGGCCACACCGTTCTCAAGGACAAACATGGAAGACGGACATGGATCCTAGTATTACCCCTTGTCCCTGATAAAGCTCATAGAAGGTGACCACACTCACCAACCCTCCACAAGGATGTGGCCTGGGGAGGCCATGCCAGATTAAAGACGACAATATAGTACCTCGTACGAAAGTTAGGCACCTCTAACAGTGGATATGAAGGACCATCTTGGTAGGCAATGATTACACCCAAACTATTATGTGGTATTATAGTATAGTTCATGATGTCGATACACAGGGAGTCGGAAAAAACACTACAAGACACAGGCTTAAAGGAAAAGATTAAATGGCAATATGACTAGAATCTGAGAGTTCTACCTAAAGCACGTACTTAAAATAAGATTAGAGTATGGATAAAAAGGTAAGTAAAATTTCGGGCTTCAATCAACCAAATCCAATACTCTGACTTTTTCAATCCAATTATATACACAATTAAGAATTATAACACCAAATTCCTAATTGGAAGATATAATATTATGTTCATCTGCTTTTTCAAATTTAATTCTAGAATCTATTCCTCTCTTTACAAACCATAGTTTTCATATATAAAAATGAATATTAGATCTAAAGACGCCACTATATTCACAAATAATAGTGCAGCAATAGATCACATCAATAACATGAAAAGCAACCAATTAAGTCACAATCATATATTTATAATCCTATAGCTCAAAGAAAAACCATAGCAAAATTTAATATAATTATCTCTGTTGAACCCAAGATTTCAAGTTTTGTGTAATTATATATTTACACATGGATTTTGATGATAACAAATGAATTCAAAGAATAAAGGAGTTTCAAGCTCAAGTTGTTCACACAATGGAATCAAGCACATCAAAAAACCAAGTATGAGCAAGAAGGAAACAAGTTCACATTAAAGTTATAGAGTAATGTTGTAAATCTTTTAAAATTCGAAATTAGGATTAATGCTCAAAATTAATATTTTATCATAAAGTATTAAAATACATTTTCCACATGTGCATGAATATTTTTGAAAATTAAATTTGAAAATTTTGAAAGATGATTGATTGTCATCTTTTGCATGTGCATGCCTTGATTAAAGGGTTGAACTTTGAAAATATTAAAGATGATTGATTGTCATCTTTCACATGTGCATGTTTTATTTGAATATTTTCAAAAGTGATTGATGCTTTTTTAGACTTATACAAAAAGTAAAAGATTAGGTTTGAATTTTTTGAAAAGGAAAGTGTACTCCTTTTGTCATATGCAAAAAGTAAAAGATTAGGTTTGAATTTTTTGAAAATGAAAGTGTGCTCATTTTGTCATATGCCAAAATTAAAAAATTAGGTTTGATTTTTTTGAAAAAGTGAATGATGTTGTCTTTGACAATTAAAAAAGAAGAACCTTTTATTTGAATTTTTTGAAAAAATGAATGATGTTGTCTTTGACATGTGAATCTTTTTAAATTTGAATATGAAGTCTCATATGCCTATAAATAGATCATTTGAGAGCTTCACATTCACAACACCAAGAGCATACAACATTCATTCAAAGCTTTCATTCTCTCTTCTCTAAGCATTGAGCCTTAATCCTTATTCATTTTGAGAGATATAGTTTGCGCTGTATTTTTCTTATTTCACTCATTGAGGAGTGTTTTCTGATAACCTACCCACTATCAGCTTTTGTATCAGAAAAAGGGTGTGTATAACCCTTGTGCGTGTAGAAAGTATTCTACACGGGGAATAGTTGAATCACCACGTGTAAGGTGATTGCAAGTGTAGAGGGTGTTCTACACAGATCCTTTGTAGCGATGTTGTTCAAAGGTGTAATAGGTTTCTATCTCCACCTGAAGGAGGTTGAATAGTGAATTTGGGAATCCTCAAGGGGTAGCTTGAGGCGAGGACGTAGGCAGTGGGGCCGAACCTCGTTAACATACTGAGTTTACTTCTCTCTTACCCTTACTCTTTATATTTATTGTTATTTCATATTTTGTTTATATTTTATATTATATATTTGATTTATAATTGTTATTTTTTTTAAATACAACTCAATTCACCCCCCCTCTTGTGTTAGTCATCTGGGCAACAATCTCAAACTCATTAAAATCCAAAAAAAAAAAAAAATAGAGAATGCAATCCTAGAATCTTAAAACAATAAAATTTAATCTATAAATTGAAATAAAGTCAAAATATTTTCATCAATCAATCTCTACCCTAGGATTTACACAAGATTTAGTTCTCCATGGGAGAACTCAAAAGGCACAAAATTAAAGTATTTTCTCTTTAGATCTGCCTCTTATACCTCTCCTCCTTTCCAATTTTGTGCCAATGTTGTTCTTATATAGGATAGAAAAGAAATCCTAATGTTTTTCTCATTCCCATTTGAAAAATCGCCTAACTTTTAGGATACAACTTGGCAGCCATGTACACACTTCAAGAGTCAGAATTTAGAAATCCTTATTAGACACAAATTTATAGCCCTTTAAGATAGCTTTTCAATGCATTAAGAATAGAATCAATTTGATATGTGTGTGAAAAGTTACAATTAAAATATTAAAATATGTCTAGGTTGTCTCCTAAACAATTTTAGACTTGGATTTCTTGCAATTTCCTTTTGTATTTTTTTTCTTGATCCAAATTGCTTTTAAAACCCATCATTATCCTTATTTGAAGAGTCCTACCCTCATTGAAAGTTCTTAGGTTGTTCCAACGTCTTGCCCACTTAGTTCTTCTTTGAATTTGACTAGACTTTAAACTTACTCTTTTATAGATTCTGAAATTAAACATAAAGATTTGTTTAGGAGTATTCCAAAGTAAATAGAAACTTAATTCAATAATACAAATTAATTTCTATTATTCCTATTTACATTTTAGCATTTTAGTCCAATAATGGTGTATTTAGTATGCACTTTCGTACACTCATCAGGCAATATAAAAATCGAGCACCGGGTTAGGATTATGAACTTACAATCTCTCATGCATTGAAACTCTCTCTAAGAGCTAGAAACTGACTTAGGCATCGAAGGTGTGTCATCAACCCTGAGCCCCCACTTTCCTTTTGTGTCAGATGGTTGAGACTGATGACCAATGTGCAAAACACGTTGTCAATAGTTTGTGAACCTAGTATTTCTCAAATTTTAATTCAAAAACAACAACATTAGTATCATGATGCTTATACCATATATGTCTAATTTGATACTTAATGTGAAACATAAACACCAATGGATCCTTTTATGGTAATAAATGATCAACTAAACGTTGTGTTAAATCACTAATTTTTTTGTGCATTATAAGGTTAAGTATTTCTTATACTATAAATTGTGTGTTTAAATTGGGATAGACGTTGTATATATCAAATAGAGCTTTAAAGTAATAATTTTGATAATTCAATATGAAGGACAAATTCAATATGCTATACATTACATCATATAAGGCCGATGGTTGGAGGACAATTATAGTATCTTCTGGCCAAACAAATTCTTATATTATATATAATGAGCAATATTAGATATAGTTTTGATAAGTGTAATTTTTACATAATTTTTTATTGCCCTTTTGCTTATTACAAGTGTTAGTTTTCATTTAATTCTATTTATTTTATTCATTTTTCATTTTTTTTTCTTTATTTTCTAATTTTTGAAGGAACGAGAAGATTCAATGCAAAAGGAGAGCATTTTGTTACAAAAGAGGAGACTGCAGATCCAAACCAACGAGAAGCAACAAGATCTAATGAGAGCCAAGAAGATTTGGCGAGTAGCCTTGTCCTGTGGGCAGCAAAGAGACTTATCCAAACTAGGCGACAAGGATTGGCGACAAGAGTTAGGTGATGAGCGATATGTTTTACCTTCTAGGCAAGAAGCGACAAGGCTTGGGCGGTTAGATTGGGTAACTAGTTTGGGCGATGAAACTTGAGCTTAAACGACCAACTTAAGCAATCAACCTTAAACGACACATCTTGGGTGATGACTAGCCGAGCCGAGGAGACTTACAGCTTGGTATATCATCCTAGTTAGGAATCTATTATCCTAGTCGGGAGTCTAGGAATGCTTAGCACACATGGCATCTAACCAATGGGACCCTCCCGAGTTTCGCAATCAATATTCTAACAACCAAATCCTCCCAAGCTCCGCAAATCAAGCCGCTTATCACTGAATCTTCCATTTTTTTATAATTCTGTTATTTTTTGGATATTTTTCTCTTTTGTTAATATTTATATTTAGAAAATATTTTCTAGATCTTTAGGCTAGATTGTAGTCGTAAGTCTCTAATTTTGTTTTGTCAACTTTAATAACTATTTAATCTTTAGGCTTGTGGGATGAATTAAGGAGGGGGCGGATCAGAGGGTCTTTGTCCAGAGTTTGACATCCAGTTCTTTGTTTAGTTTTTATTCTTTATTTTTCTAAGGAGAAGGTGGATGTGGAGAGCAGAGGCAAGAGCCACATGCTTCATCAACCAACTCCAATGAAGAACATTAGTTTTATTCTTTTTCTTTTCAATTTTATTTTGAGCTAATTTTATTTTCTAAAACTTTGATGTAGTTTAGTTTTGAACATACAATATATTCCAAGTTATTTGATTTTCAATATTTCCATGTTTGAGTGTTTATTCCTTGTTCTTAATACTTGCAATTTTCTTGCCAATTATTGTTCGATCTATTGAATTGCAATGAAACCTAGTGGTGATTTGTGATTAGAGCTCTTTCCAATTAGTTAAATTCACATAGAGATATGATAGGTTATTAGTTGGAGATATTTTTAATATTATTCAAGAAAATATATTGAATAGTTAAGGAATTTTTATCATCAACTTGAAAATTTTAGAATTTTATAACGAGAAAGAATAAATTGTGTAGGATTTTCTAGGTGAAATCAAACACTCTAGATCTCTTCTTATTATATTTACAATCTTAGATTTTATGCTCTTTTATTCTTAAATTTATTTTTGTCAAGTATTTCAATTTAATTTAGATAGTAGAATCTTTCCATTTTTTTTTTTTCGGTTTTCTAAATAGTAATTAATTTAGTAAATTATTTCAGTACTCAATAACAAAAATTAATCTCCATGGGTTCATCATCCATTTCTTTAAAAAATTTTACTACTTGTTACAATTCTGTGCACTTGCAAATATTTTCACATAAACAAATTTAAAGACGTGCAAGTCTCACACACTTCATTTGAGAGAAAGAATGACCTACTATTGAAAATAAAATAAATTTTTTAAGTGAATCTCATATTTATCACATTTTTTATGAGTATACAAGATTTTTTCAACATAAAACTGTACAAGTCATTTGTCTATTATAGTTAAGTAGTTATGTGTGTTTTGAATAAAGATATAGCTAGTGATCATTATTTGTAAAGCAATAAGATTGACATATCATTTAATATGAAGAGACAACTTCATTAATATGTTATACATGCCATTGATCAGAATAAGTTTGTTGTCTTCATGTGTCATGCATGCACGCATGCTCATGTTTAATTTGGTTTTGATGTTATATCGTATCAACTAATGCTGTTGTTGCATGCATGTTGCAATCTAGGGAGAAGTGTGTCCTCCTTAATTCGATCGTGATGTTTGGGGCCTACGGCCAGTTCCAGCTCTAGCTCTAGCTAGCCAGCATATATATTGAACCATGCATGCACTATGATCATACGATAAGTACTACATGATATTCACAATGGTGTGATCAATCAAGGAGTTCTTGGAGATCTAACAACAAATGTGTAATATAAAGTTGGTGGGTTCTTCTTGGATAATAGAAAAATTTTACATGGAAACTTTACATTACACACATTCACTTAATATATATTTAAATAAAATGATAAAAATTAGGGGTGGGTAGTAGGGGCTTGTACCCTGCTATCTCAACCACATCCGTCGCGCTCCCCCATAAGCGGGCGGGCTATCTTACTCCGCCGATGCAGGGGCATAGGGCGGAATGTCCATTTAACTAAAATGGTATGAAAATTGAGGACAACATCATAGAAACATTTTTAACTAGTAAAAAACTTATGTGGTTCCTTAAATTAGGAATGGTTACCTGTTATAAATTGAAGGGTTGTAGAAAAGTGAGACCTTGTAGCCAAAGGATCGAATAGACTGGAGGGAAGAGCGCGCGTAGAACCAAGAATTAAGATGAGGATGGGGTGGCGAATCAAAGATTGTTGTTGTTGATGCATCTTTGTGCTTGTGCTACTTGCTTTTCCTGTAGCAAAGGCCAGAAAAAGCTTGGCTCAGTGGGTGGGTTCTTTAGTAATTTGCCCTTGTATTTTGGTAGGCATGTTTACAGAAGGGTGCATTGCGTTCAGCCACCTTATTCTCTATAATTTGTTCCATGATAGAGGATCATGGGGTCCAAAGCTAAATTTGTATGTTACACCATAAATATATAGGCTTTAGTCTCACCGAACGTATTTCTCTTTCTCGGCCTTAATTTGCTGCTATTCTGATCTTCTCACTTGCCGGAGTTACTGAGACTAAAATTTTCACTCCATGTATAATTTTTTAGGCCTATATCATGAATATAATATGTTTATCTATTTATTGTCTTCTTTCTAATATTTGCTTTATAAGATATTCTTTTAATGTGATATGGATAATGAGTTGAGATGCGATGAGTTGAAATGAAAATTTAAATTTAAATAAATCTTATTAGAATATTATTTTTAATTATTATTATTTTAGAATATGAAAAAATTAAATTGTTTATTATATTTTATATGAAAATTTGAAAAATTATAATAATGAAATAAGATGATATAAAATATGATAAAATGAAATGCTTCTTGAATCCAAATGGAACATTAATAAAATTGACATAACATAGATTGAATCATGAAGATTAAAGCCTGGTGGTATGCTCCATCTAATATTTAATGTTTGAATTTTCTCGATTGTAAATAATTTCTAGGAGCCATTAAACTGAAAGTTCATATCTGGATTAATCAGAACATTGTTCTCAAGCATCGGTGTTAATGAAAGAAAATTTAATATTGTAAATCTGTTTTTGTGTGTCATACAAACGCGGAATCCATTCACACATGGTTTTTATATTTGTTTGCAAGTTTGAAACTGCCTTTTCAGCTATTAATTAGGTCTACCAACACAAATTAATTAAGTTGGTGAAAGTGACTCAGTAACAACCCTGTCTAGTGGTCTTCGAATTGCCTTATTGATTACTTTGTTAATGTTTGGGTGGTTTACAAGTTTACACCAATGTTACAATATCTTTGGAGTTGATTTTTTATTTTATTTATTTATTATTATTTTTAATCCACACAACAAGCCTTTAAATTAGTGATAATTCTATTCTTGCCCTAATAATATATTATTAGAATCTGTACAAAATCTTGTATTAAATGTTATAGAAATCACATGACGTGTTTATCTCTTTTGAAAATTGAACCAAATCAGCTAGATGCAAAGCATCTCTTTGTCTTCATCACTTGCTTTCGGTCTTTTTTTCTCACATTTCATAAATAGATTATCACGAGTGTTCTTAAGGATATGTTTCATATCACCACCAACTAACTCAAGTAACCTACACCAAAAGAAGTGTAGGGACTCGATGTGTTTCGAATACTTTCAATGCCTAAATTAGTGTTTATGATAGAGAAGTATGAAATCACTAGGATTGTAAAAGTTACCTCGAATCAGCCATCAATGCCAATTATATAGGCGCTTACTTGACTACTAAGATTCATATAACTAAATGATATTCTTTGATATTTTGGATGTTCTCAATATCATGTCTTAGATAGACGATAACTATAGAATGAAACATCACCATGGGTGAGTATCTCAGATGTCTATCCTTTTTAGGAAGGTTTAGAATTTCCTCAACAGTTGTATCATTAATCCGCAATTAATAGGATTTGAGTTTATCGATGATATCTTCATGGGGTTATATGATGTGGCCCCTTATTATTCATTTGTTGGGTTTGTGGTATTGTATTGCATTCTTGGGCCTTTGTAACATGGATCAGGCCTCATCCAGTTGGGGAGATATTTGTCTCTCCAAATGCTTTCATAATTATTTTGACATTTACATGACAATTGACAAGAACTATTGTAATGCCTCCATTTTCTATTTTTTATATTTAAAAAATTTAGAAAAAATACACATAAAAGCCCTCAAAGCATTGTACAATTTAGACCCATAGTTTAAATGATCAATTTTGACAATCACCCTCCCAAATTACCAAAAAAGTCTTTAATGAATCCCTCCAAATTATCCCTAACAATTTTTAAAAGGACAATATGATTCTATAATTAAAAAAATTAAAACGGAACAAAAGCAAAATGTTAAGAAAAAAATGTCATTTTTTATTTATTTTATTATTTAAATCTCAAATTAAGGGTATTTATGTCAAGTTTTTATATTGAGGTATATTGAATTTTTTTGATAATTTTGGGGAGTGATAATCGATATCAATAAACTTAGAAGATGAGTGCAACATGTACTATAGTTTGAGGGGATTACACAATTGTTTTCAAAATCTTAAGTTGGCTATGAAAAGTAAGATCTTCATTTATATTGTTGTCATCGAAAGTTAGTATCGATGCTAATTGTAGTTTCAACTTCAACTTGTCCACTTTAATCCAAAAATATTTGAATGTTTTCACTAGAAATTTTATGTAAATGGAATTCTGCTTACCCTCGTGATTAGGGGTGTGTATCTAAACTGGAATTTTTTCGGTCTGGTCTAAAACCCATAAATCCTAGTGAATCTGAGTGAATAACTACCCGGATCCGGTTATAAATGTTATTTAACCGGTCATTTGTGACTAGGTATTTAAAAAAAAAAAATAGGATTTTGTTTCAAAACGACATCATTTTTGTACATGTCAGATGACATCATTTTATATGTACAAAAACTAGTGTTAAAAAATGGAGTTAAAATCGGATACCGGTTACAATTCGAGTATTCAGTTCACCCACTTGGGCTGTAATCAGTTTTACTATGATGGGTATTTGCCTGGTTTTAAAAAATCTAAAATATTGTATATATGCTTCAGGATAAGGGTGAGCTCCAACTCTAGAAAGTTGGAATGCCCATCTCCGATATTGATTGGGATCGGAGGTCAAAAAGTGTTCCAACTTTGACTCCAATCGGAGTTGGAGTTCGGAAGTCAAAGCTCAAAGCTCCAATCGAAGTTGATTTAATATGAAAAAAAATATTATAAGAAAAAACAAAATAATGTAAAAAATTAATTAAAAAATCTAAAATACTGTAAAAAAAAAGTTAAAAAGCTAAAATTTAAATATAATGACTAAACGCAATACAAAAATAGGTGATTTAATGAGTGCAAACGATAAATTTAAATTTAAAACTACAAATTCACAATAATTTAAATTTACAGCACCAAAATATAAATAATATTCCCCGCATCAATCCTGACAGTCCATGCATTTGAGTCGATGACGCGATAGTGATTTGTAATTTTCCTACATGAAGTTTTCTTGATTAGATGCACTATATTTTCTTTAGTCATTTAACTATAGACTTTTAAACTATCAGCCAAGTGATATATGATAAAAATATGACACATTATGAACTCACCTCCACCTTTAACAATGACGAGTTTTGCATGATGGTAATCATGGTGTTGAGTTTCTCACCAATAAAGGGGTCATCCCATGGTGAGTCCATCTTATCCATCCACAATTAATCTAGGGTTCATAGTTAGGTCAACAAAATCATATAAATTATAAATTAAATAATGAAAACATTAAAATTATGTAAATAATCATTTAAAATCATAAAGTTACCTTCTTCAAGTCTATAGCTCTCGACATCAACGATATCTACTCCAATGGGCATTAAACTTAACTAGTTCTGTGTGCAAACGAGGGTCTCAACGGTGATAAAAGATAATGAATTCCGATAAACATTCAAGACACGACCTCCAGTGCTAAACGCCGACTCAGAGGCAATCATAGTGATAGGAATAACTATTACATCCTTTGCTATTCGGAAAATGACTAAAAACTTGCCAAAATTTACCTTTTACCAAGTTAATATCTGGAGGTTTTTACAAGGTACCTCGACACCTTTTATAAAGTAATGCTCAACCTCAGACTTACACTTCATAATATTCCTCAATTCACGGTTTTGATGAAACCGTCATAGCATAAAAACATTTGAACTTTGTGCATGTGTGTCATCCCAAGAAGATGTCGAGCTAATCGAGCGTGAGGAGCTATCACCTTCAGTAGAGGACTGACCACTATTGTTGTAATAACTATATAAATCATCAATATCACATTTAAGCAATCTAATAAACTGATCAGTGTCCTCATCATCGAGAACACCCCTAATCTAAAATTCTACAATCACCAATTTATATATGGGGTCAAGGATCGAACAACAAATAATAATCTATTTATCTTTTCCACATCTCCCAATATTTATTTATTTGTATTCCATCCTCATAGCCATTGCATTCAACAAACCCATACTATCAGCAAAACTCTATTACAAGTGGTCATAAAGTCCCAAGAACTCCTTGAAGTACATGCTATGTACTCGTACTAGGATATTTTGTTCCAGATGTCTGCATAGTTATGTCATAAAATAACTTCAAAAATTGAACAAAATACCTGACATTGGCCCAATCAAATGTGTTCGACGCACCGAACCCCCTTCTCCCCCCAACTGACTCCAATAGAGTATACCTCATGCCCCCATCTTCGACCTCCATCCGCTCGAATGCTTTAGTACTTTTGTGTTATGTCCAACATCATGTATATAAAGTTCCATCGAATCAGAACATCTAGTTGCAACATACTAAAAGATGAGATTTCAAGTTGTTCGGTTATTGCCTTAAAATGGCAGTTGTGGGGAAGTCATCACATATCTAACAAGGTTCCACACTTTAGTAATGGAATTATCAACATCCTTCAACCCCTTAGAAAGTATGAGGTTGATGATATGGGCACAACATCGAATATAGATAAACTAGTGCTTACGAATGATATACTCATTTATCATGTATTCAACCTGAACCAATCAATGATAGTGTCATTCACACTGACATTGTCAGCCATGATACAAAGCATTTTTCTAATCCCCCAATCGTTTATACAGTCATTCATCCTTTGTCAATGGATGAACCCTTGTGATCAACAATTTCTTTGAATATGATAATTTGCTTATGTAATATCCTCTGACAATCAATAAAGTGGGCTATGATACACATGTAACCCACATTCTATATGGAGGTCAATGTATCAGTTGTAAATGACACTCTCTTTCAGTGACGACAAAAATTTCCTTCATCGCTACCTTCTCCTTGGCATGCCTCTTTAAACAATCGTGCATCAGAGTATATTGTAACGGCATGAGAAAATCGTGGCTCTAAAGTATGCACAAATTTGCGGAAGCTTACTCATTAATGATGATCATCTTTGCAAGAACATCCCTCAATATCTTCTCACTGTATTGAGGGATTTATAGCTTCTTACAAGCCATCAGTGGCCGTAGAAAGTTTTAACTCAACTAAATTTGATCAATTACTACCAGCTCTTTGTATATCTTATACCATTGGCAATCTATAATATATGCTATTAATACTGACATGCCTTGCTTTTTCGAATGACAACCGCATAGTTGCCAATAGTAGTGGCATTGAGCCTACGGGTTCTCACAATCACCAAGAATTTTGGTGAAAAATTTTCCATGTCCACAACCTTTTCTTACTTGGTCATGCTGGTTATTGGGCCTCAACATTCATCGACTCATCCTTCTCATTAAGCATATCAACATTTTCTAGATCTATTGGGACTCAACTACTTGCACATGAGGTGGTTGCTCTAGATGAGGGTCTACGGCCCAAAGTACCTATCGGTGACACCAACGGTTGTACGTCATCCTATTGTGAATAATCGCGATGAGATAGTATAGCATCCATAATTCGCTATGCAATAATTTGAAACAATTAATAATTAACCATCATTTAATATGTTATGAAGCACATCTACAGATCAGAAATACATTGATAAGGAAAAATATGTGTTTAGCTGTGTTTGTGATTTTAAAAATAAATAAAATACAAAAAAACTGAATGTCCACTCGAGCCAAACTCAAGTGAAGGCTCGGGCGAACAATCTATGTGATGTTCACTCGAGTCATACTGGAGTGAAGGGTCAAGTAAACAACTTGTGTGATGCTCACTCAAGCCACACTCGAGCGAACAAAAAATCTCCCGATTCTTAAATTTAACTACTTAAAAATCAAAATCATTGAAATGAAAACAACAAATCATACACATTTCACAAATTTCAAACCACAATGTGACAATTAAATGATTTTGAAACTCTAAAAAAAAAAAAAAAAAAACCAATTGAGTGAGTGAGTGAGTGGCTTACAAATATAATCAACTAATGAACTCCATAAGGTGGTCTGTGCTGGTCTTAGGTGACAGCAGACAGTGAGGGAGGTGAAGCACAGTGTGGACTATGGACAGGAGAGAGACAAAGGGAGTTGCAGGTGAGGTAGTTGATGTGCGAAAGTGATGAAGAAGAAGGGGGTCTTACGTTTTGGATCCTTCTGAGTGAAACGACATCGTTTCTATTCAAGTGGAACAACGTCATTTTGATCATATGATTTTTTAAAAAAAATTACATTAGAATTCAGAGTTAGAATATAGAGCCAACATGGGCTCTGTACTCCGATTTGACTGACTTGAGGAGTCAGAGTAACTCCGACTTCTATTTTTGAAAACTCTGACTCCATCGAGTCGGAGCCTTTTCGAAATTCAACTGGAGTTGGAGTTTTGGGTTTTTTGCCAACCCCTACTCTTGGATATCCAGATGCACATATGGGTGTGCAACATGGCTTGATTTTTTTGTTTTTCTGGTTCTATCCAGAATCTGGGTGGTTATCCATCTAGATTGGACCTGGGCACGTAAGATGAAACTAGACCCAATATGGACCTAGTTATAGATCCAATTATGTAACCAGTTATCTGTAACAGGATATTATTTAATAAAACACGCAAGCAATTCAAAATTTTTAAATTTCAAAACAAAAATAATATACAAAAATTATATTCTACTAATATTTTAACTTTATAATATTTCTATTCACTTTTTTATCTCTCCTATCTCAGAATTTCATAAAACATATTAATTGAAATCATTTATTACTATTTATAAATTATTTTACTACTTTTAACAAATCATTTTATCTCATTTTACCATCCAAACCAGATAATCTCATCTCAATATCCAAAACCAAGATTAAGATAAAGGTTTTGCTAAAATTTTAACATTAATCATGCATGCATGCAGTACTTTTCTACCTTTTCTTTTTCTTTGAAGCTGCTTTAGATTTAACCTATTTGTTATGCAAATATGCTGTCTTTAGAAGGTGCATTTTCACAAACTTTTCAAGTACTTATTCGGACACATAGAAGTTGTATATATACTAACATTAATTAACAAGCATGTATGAGTGATTGTCCCATGCAAAACTATTAAAAATTTCTGGCATATTTTTCAGTAGTTTGTAATAAATTAATGTTTGGAGTAGCATTTCCCACCAGAGTTAATCTTAATTTCCAGTTCCTGATATACATGTTTTTAATTTATCACCGACTAAGTAATTACTAAGCAAACTGAAACAATCAGTTTGGATAAGTTTATATTGAAGGCAGATAGTATTGAGTGTTATTTCTTGATAGTGTTGTGACGTATTATAATTTATCTTGTTCTTTGTAAATTGATGTTTTGCAATGTGATGTAAACAACAATTTAATATGTAATATGCATGTATTGTATGTGTTTATGTATTATTATTTATTTTGAATAAAAAAATAAAAAACATGAAGGCGTATAAAAAAAAGAATTTTAATTTGTTAAAAATATATATTTTTTTTTAAAAAAAAACCTTTTAAAAAATGTTTAAAATATGTTTTATTTTTTAAAAAAATCTGGGTATTAAACATGATATCCAAATAAAAAAAAAACTATAAAAACATTTTTAAATACGGTGTTTACATCTAGTTATTGTCCAAATTTTTTCTACGCTTATCCAGGCAGATAACTGCCAAGTTTTTAAAACCTGGATCTAGATCCAATTATGGCCTAATATCTGGATCTAAGGGACATAACTGGATTTGAATCCGGTTCTACTCCCCTAGATGCATAGCCCTATTCGTGATATAATAATTGTAACTTTTTCTAAAATTTAGGGCCATATTTTGGGTTTGAGTTGAGTTATTATTATGTTTAGATAATGAGATGAGATGTGAATTGTGTGAATAATATTAAAATCGTTTGTGATTAATAGTAAAATAGTTTGAGTTAAAATATTTTATTAGAAATGAGATGGAAAAATTTGAATAAAAATATTATAAAATTAATTGAAATTTGAAAAAGTTATATTATTTTTTGTGTTTTGTTTGAAAGTTTGAGGAAGTGGTAATAATTAGATGAAAAAGCTAAAAATTAGAAATTAGAAAACATTTTGTATTTGAGTAAAATTGGTAAGAAAATTATAAAAAGTCTTAAGATGAGATGTCACTTCCCAAACATGACTAAATGGATTAAATTCCTGGATGCTTGTGTCCGAATTTTAGAGTCTTAAGCTAGAGATAAGGACAAAGTTAACATGACAATGTTAAATATGGTGGATAGGGATGAGAAGGGTTATATTTTGAAAGGAAACAATTCTGCGTTTATTAGCAAGTCCAAGAGGTGACGATGAAGTTTCTATAAAACTGCATTTAAACTCTACAGAGCACTAGTTGGATCAAAGCTCGGCATCAAAATAACACCAGTTTCCTCAAGCCTGGCTGTTTCTTTTGATACTTAGATTACTGCTACAAATACTAAGAAATTATATAAAAGTAAAGCCACGAACTGACATGCTTTTATGGGATATGTTAGATCTACTTTATAATAAAAGTAACTTTACAATATGATGTATCACATCAAAACACATTAATTTGTAGGATTATTTTTGTGTAATCCATCTATAATTAAAGTATTTTCCTTTCTAAAAATAATCCCCCCAAATAAGAACAAAATAAAAGGGAAAAAATAAACAACAAAGCCCCTCCTCTAGCCCAAGCCATAGGCACCTCCTCTTTGGACGAGCCTATATATCTCAAATGCCGCTTCCCTACGAGACAACTCTTCTGATTTTCAAAAATGTAGTAGTGACAATCAATCATCCCTCCTTGGTTGTGATGCTCAAGGGGCAAAAGTAAGGGTGTGCAAAATTTCAAAAGCTCTAATTCTAACCGACACCCGCTGCGATGGAATTGGAGTGTTCGGAAATTAGAGTCAGAATCAGAGTAATTTCAACTTCGTAAGTGGAGTTTAGAGTTAGAATCGAAGTCCGGTAGGACTCCGAACTCTGATTATTTAAAAAAAAAAATAGATGCAAAATGGCATCTGTGGTTTTTTTAACTCCTACCTTAAATGGAAACGACGTCATTTAATGGAAACGACATCGTTTGATATCAACGGTAAGTAACGTTTTTGGCCTTCTCTCTTTCTTCTTCATTTCTTCCCTCTTTTCTATCTACTCTCACGCTCACAGACTTAGTGTCTCCCGATTAGGAGTCATGATTCTCTTCTCTCTCTATCTCTCAGACTTCACTTCTTCACAGTTCACGCCACATGTTGCACAGATTAGGCATTAACAAAGACTTAAACGTCGCATGCCGCCGCTAATTGGTCATTTTAATTTTTAGGGTTTTAAATTTAGGAATTTTAGTTACTCCAAATTATTTTTATTATTTCTTATTGATTTTGAAATTTGGATTGTGTAGATTGTATAATTATGTGTACTTTTGTATTGAGGAAATGGTTGTAATGAACTTTGTTGAAGTTCTTGATTTTGGAGAGTGAACAGCTTGTGTTTGTTGAAATGTCACTGAGAACAAATCACAAGAAAACTTCATAAAAGGCATTACTAAATCACAATATTTTTTTTATATAACCATGTGTATAAAATTGTGTAAATAATTCTACAGTATCATTTTCCTTAATTATTATATATATATATATATATATCTATAGATATATAGATGTGCATGAGATAATTAGTGAATACAAGTAGTATTATTTACGTATAAGTGGTTGCCATCCAGAACATAAAAATATGAACAACTTGGTGGTCCTAGCTATATGTGACGTATATGCTTGTTTATGGCTCTTTAAGAAGTTACTTGGATGCTTCTTTAATGGAGTTTGGTGTATTGCTGCAAAGGAGTACGTAATATAGCCATACAAACCACTTTTCTATATCATCTTTCTCAAGCTTTTTTGGATTTTATATTTCATAGAAGCCAATGGCTTGGACAATATCCCTACAATATTTAAAAGCTCAATATATTATATTGGAGGCCCTAAAGTACCAGTCACACTAGCACACATGATTGACCAACAGGAACCAAACATCTAGAAGTCAACATAGGGTACTACCTTCAATTGATTTTGGGACAATATTTCTCACCCATAATGGCCTCTTTAATCAGAAATTTGGCTGATTTTGTCATAGTAATTCTCCTTATCGATAGCTTGCTTCTATAATCTTTATGAACAATAATCTTCTTTAGATAATGAGGGAATGACGATTAATTTGGGGACCCAAGTTGTAATTGTGTTCATAGGACAAATAAAAACATGTCATAATCATTTGGAAATTGGTTATCTCGAACAGGTTTGGGGATTAAGATGAGATGAGAATTTTGTGAATAGTAGTAAAATAGTTTGTAAATAGTAGTGAGATAGTTTGAGTTGAGTATTTTTTGGGTTTTGGGAAATGAGAGAAAAAGTTTAATAAAAAATATTGTAAAGTTAATTTTTTTTTTTTTTTTGGAGAAAAGGAAGAAGGTATATTAATAAAAGAATAGGCAAAATGCCACATTCAGTACAAAGAATGTCCTACACTACGTAGGATCAATAGAAATAAGAAACTCATGTAGATTTTGATCATTAAAACTAACAGCAATAGCCCAAGTGCAAAGAGTTCTAAAAAAGAAGACTTTCATCTCCTCCATTGATCTCTCTTTATCTTCGAATGTCCATTCATTGTGCTCCTGCCACACGTATAAAGTAAAGTTAAAATATTATAAGAATATAATTTTATAACATTATTTTTGTTTAGAAATTTGAAAAAGTTAGAATTGTTTTTTATTTTTTATTTGAAAGTTTGAAAAAGTTGTAATGATTAGTTTGAAAATTTTGTATTTGAATTATGTTTTTGGAATAAGATGGGATGAGACAAAATGAGAGTAGATGAGAATTTTGTGTCTCATCCCATGCCCCAAACCTATCAGCTCCTTCGAGTTTGGAGCATGCAACATTGTATTCTTTCATTTTCATAGGGAGGGGAATTCCAAGTAAAGCTTCTTTGACAATCTTTATACTTTCCTTTTCTTATGCCTTTCTCTAAACATAATCCAGCTTTATGTGAATCAATTCTCTCTTCACACAGTACCATACTTTATGCTTCTTTACTTATACTATTCTTTGCAAGCGGGCTTATGTCCATGGCACCATGCAGTTTATTAGCAGTTTATTAATGCAATACTACTGCACTAGTGTGCTGTTAGCCTATTCCCAACTCATTGAACAAGATATTAATTCGTGTTTTTAGGAAATAGAAAAATTCAGGAAAGAATACACCACTTTGCATGTTTGAAAATGGTAGCAGCTCCTCATTATTTCATGGAGACAGAAATCTCAAGAATACAATGAAGCTGATTTCCCATTAAAAGAGAGAGAGAGAGAGAGAGAGAGAGAGAGAGAGAGAGAGAGAGAGAGAGAGAGAAAAGAAAGAAAGAAGAAGAAGCCTTTACATTAATTATAAAAAATAGAACAATTATTAACTTGGAACATCAAAGTTGTTATTTGTATTGTATCTTATGTATGATTGCATTTTATTTATATATTATTATATAGATGGGTATATTGTGAAAAACAATGACAATGAATTAAAAAATAATATCAAACGAGAAAAGCAAACACGCAATCACACACGACACAATATGTACGTGGTTCGGCAAATTGCCTACGTCCACGGGAGCTGCAGAGGATTTTATTATTGAGGAATATCAAACTACAAGATGGATCTCAACACTGTACGTCCACAGTATTCACTCGTACGGCCATATGATGCAAAACATCATATATATAGTTACACGGCAGAAAGCCCTAAAAATGCATGTTCGCTTGAGCAGCGTGTCGAGTGGGCGTCAAGCGAACTTCCCTTCTGCATCCTACTCGAGCTCACTGTCAAGCTGACATCGAGCGTTCGACTCTGCCTGAATTCACTCGAGCAGCCAATGTCTTCACTCGAGCAGTGTGGACCAGACTCCACAGTACTCAACAATTCTCCCACTTGGAGACTGGTACACTCGCTGCATCGCCGTCTTCCTCAAACATGATATACTCCACCTCTGCAACTCACTGCTCATGTCTTCATGCTAGAAGACCAATTGAAGTTGCGCACAACTTCAGTTTATCAAACGTAACACCCTTTGTCAACATATCGGCAGGGTTCTTGCTTCCACAAATCTTCTCAAGTAGTAACTGTCCGTCGTCTAACAATGACCGTATGAAGTGATACCTGATCTGAATGTACTTGGTCCTGGAATGGAATGCTGGATTCTTAGCAAGGAATATGGCACTCTGACTATCACTATAGAGAGTGCCTTTCTGATTCTTCTTACCCAATTCCTCCAAGAAGCCCTATAGCCATACCATCTCCTTTGTAGCCTTTGACACTGCAATATATTCAGCTTCTGTTGTAGACAAAAAAACTGTTTTCTGTAGATTAGAACCCCATGACACTGCAGTACCACCAAGTGTATAAACAAAGCCCGTGGTACTCTTTCTGCTAAATCAGCATCAACAAAGCCCTGCACCTCCAAACTCTCTCCAAAGAAAACACAAACAGGTTTCTGAGGAACCCTTTAGGTACCTCAAAATCCACTTCACTGCTTCCCAATATTGCTTTTCTGGGTTACTCATGTATCTACTCACAACTCCCACTGCATGGGCAATGTCTGGTCTTGTACAAACCATAGCATACATAAGTGAACCAATAGCTAAGGCATAAGGAACCTTACTCATGTAATCTTGTTCCTCCTCTGACTCTGGTGACTGATTCTTGCTGAATCTGAAGTGACTTCCCAAGAGTGTGCCAACTGGTTTGGCCTTGTCCACATTGAACCTTCTGAGTACCTTTTTCACATACTCAGCCTGTGAGAGTCTCAACATACCTTTGACTCTATCTCTAACAATTCTCATGCCAAGGATTTGCTTTGCAGCTCCCAAATCCTTCATTGCAAAGTGCTCTTACATTTGCTTCTTCAGATTATTGATCTCATCAATACTAGCCCCTGCAATCAGCATGTCATCTACATACAACAACAAAATAATATAAAAATTGTCAAAATGCCTGATATAGCAACAGTGATCTGCCTGACATCTAATGTATCCTGCACTGTGCATGAAGTTGTCAAATTTCTTGTACCACTGTCTAGAAGCTTGCTTCAGGCGATACAAGCTCTTCTTCAGTCGGCAAACTAAACCTTCCTTTCCCTGTACCACAAACCCCTCAGGCTGGTGCATGTAGATGTCTTCTTCAAGGTCTCCATGAAGAAAAGCTGTCTTCACATCTAACTGCTCAAGAAATAAATCTTCAGTAGCAACCATAGTCAGTACCATCCTGATAGTTGTGATCTTCACCACAGGAGAAAATATCTCAGAGTAATCAATACCCTGCTTCTGCTGAAAGCCTTTTACAACAAGTCTAGCCTTGTACCTCTTACTGCCATCATGCTCAGTTTTTACCCAGTACACCCACTTATTGTGTAATGCCTTCTTCCCTGATGAAAGTTCTATCAACTCCCATGTCTGATTCCCTAACAAGGAATCCATCTCATCCTTCATGACCAGCTCCCACTTGCTAGAATTTTCATCTTGCAAGGTTTCTTCGTAACTCTGCGGTTCTCCACCATCTGTCAACAGAATGTAATTCAAAGTAAGTGAGAAATGCTGTGGAGGACGTATAGTCCTACCTGACCTGCGAACTGCAACTGTAGGAGTAGACAGTTCTGAAACTGCCTGCAGAATAATAGGAATGGGTGCACTGGACCCACTCTCCCCGTCACTCACATCTCTACACTGCACTGTGACCTCTGGTAGGTCATCCAATCTTACGAACTCAAACTCTTAAGAAGCTACTACAGAAGCTGTACTAGACTTATCCTTGTACACCATTTTCTCATTGAAAATCACATTTCTACTTCTTATGATCTTCCGACCCTGATCATCCCAGAAACGATAGCCAAATGCCTCATCTCCATAGCCAATGAAATAACATTTCTTTGACTTAGCCTCAAGCTTACTACGAGCATCAGAATTAACAAGCACATAAGAAAGACAACCAAAAGTTTTAAGGTGAGAAAATTTAACCTCTTTCCCGCTCCAAACCTCCTCAGGCAATCCATAATCCAATGGAACTAATGGCCCTCTGTTTATCAAGTAAACGGCAGTCCTGACTGCATCTGCCCAGAAAGTGGGTGGTAGTCCAGCGTGCAACCTCATGCTTCTAGCACGCTGATTGATGGTTCTATTCATATGTTCAGCAACTCCATTTTGCTGTGGTGTCCCAGGAATGGTCTTCTCCATTCTGATACCCAGAACTGCACAATATTCCTTGAACCCGCCATCGACATACTCACCACCATTGTCAGACCTCAAACACTTCAGTTTCAAACATGTCTATATCTCAACCATGGCTTTCCAAAGTTTGAAAACATTAAATACGTCAGATTTATGCTTCAAAAAATAAACTCATACCTTCCTACTATGGTCATCAATGAACGTAACATAGTAGCGAGAACCTCCAAGAGATGCCACTGGGGAAGGACCCTACACATCTGTGTGCACAAGATCAAGTCTTCCTGTCTTAGGCGTCCTGCCACTTTTCAAGAAGCTGACCTTTTGTTTACCCATAACGCAACTCTCACACATACTGAGATCAACTAACTTCAATTCTGGTAGCTTGCCTCTAGACAGAAGTTCTTTCATACCCTTCTGACTCATATGGCCAAGCCTGCAATGCCACAAATTTGTTGTGCTCTTTGCAACGGTAGTAGCAATAGTGTCAATCAAAGCAGTAGTCATATATAGTGTACCAATTTTCTTACCCCGAGCTAGTACCAATGCCCCTTTTGTGACCTTCCAGGTACTATATGAGAACACCACTGAATGACTACACTCATCGAGTTGCCCAACAGAAATAAGGTTCTTCTTCAACTCAGGAATATGCTTGACCTTTTACAAGGTCCATTTGTTCTTACCAGGGAGTGCAATGTCAGTGTCTCCCATCCCCACTACGTTCAAAGTCTCACCATCAGCCAAGTACACCTTCTCAAAATCACCTGCAACATAGTTCTACATTAGCTCCCGGTGGGAAGATGTATGGAAGGAAGCCCCTGAATCCAATATCCAGTCATCAACTAGACTGTGAACTACAAGCAATAGTGCATCCTGTACTTCTTCAGTTACCACATTAGCACTATCATTCTCCGTCTTCTTAAGGTTTTTGCAGTTCTTCTTTATGTGGCCAGCTTTGCCACAATTCCAGCAATTTGCCTGCTGACCAGGCCTCGACTTGCTCTTGCCCCTGTACTTTGATTTTGATCTTCCTCTGTTTGAGTTCCTGTCATGTGATCTCCCTCGAGAATCAACATTTAGAGCTGAACTCAAATCCGAGGTCTTGCCTGAATCTTTCCTGCGCACCTCCTCAGCCAAAATCAAATCACGGATATCATCATATTTCAGTTTAGTTTTACCAGCAAAATTACTAATAGCCATTCTCATGGCTTCCCAACTATTTGGCAGTGAAGCCAATAGTATCAGTGCACGTATCTCATCATCAAATTTAATTTCAACAGACGACAATTGATTTGTGATAGTATTAAAATCATTCAGATATTGTGCAACAGAAGTACCATCTGCCATTTTCAAATTAAATAACTTTTTTATCAGATGTTCCTTGTTATTCGCTGACGGCTTTTCATACATACCTGACAAAGCCGCCATGAGATCCGCAGTCGTTTTCTCCTTGATGACGTTGTGTGCAACGGATCTCGATAGGGTTAATCGAATAACCCCCAGAACCTATCAATCCAACAGATTCCAATTAGCATCATCCATCTTTTCCGGTTGCTTCCCCAATAGTGGAAGATGAAGTTTCTTTCTATAGAGGTAGTCCTCTATCTGCATCCTCCAGTATCTAAAATTCGTGCCATCAAACTTCTCGATTCCCAATACATTCAAATCATCTCCAGCCATCGTTTTTCCCCAGACCCGAACCTTGGCTCTTGATACCAATTATTGTGAAAAACGATAACAATGAATTGAAAAATAATATCGAACGAGAAAAGCAAACATGCAATCACACACGATACAATATGTACATGGTTCGACAAATTGCCTATGTCCACGAGAGTTGCAGAGGATTTTATTATTGAGAAATATCAAAATACAAGATGGATCTCAACACTGTACGTCCACAGTATTCACTCGTACGGCCATATGATGCAAAACATCATATATATAGTTACACGGCAGAAAACCCTAAAAATGAATGTTCGCTCGAGCGGCATGTCAAGCGCGCGTCTAGCGAACTTCCTTTCCGCATCCTGCTCGAGCTCACTATCGAGCTGACATCGAGCGTTCGACTCTTCCTGACTTCGCTCGAACGGCCAATGCCTCCGTTCAAGCGAAAACTTCCTGCTCGAGCTCACTGTCGAGCTAACATCGAGCGTTCGACTCTGTCTGAATACGCTCGAATGGCCAATGCCTCTGCTCAAGCGGTGTGGACCAGACTCCACAGTACTCAACATGGTACTACCACCCTTAGAGCCCACATCTAGACCAACATCTAAAGCAGCTACTTCCTATGCAAGTAGTCGACTCCCAGTCGACATAGAAGAAGAAGATGAGGATATGTTCAATGAAGAATAGGAGATGCCCATTGAGCATGAGCACAATCGACCACCATGGGCTTCTAAAAAATGGTCGTGGACATGAAAATATTTCACTAAAATTCCTAGTAATCGTGAGAATCTGCAAGCAAGATGTCACCACTCCGGGCAACTTTGTGGTTGCCATTCGAAGAAGCAAGGCACCAGTATATTAATAGCACATATTAATGGTTGCCATCAGTATAAGATCGTTAAGGGATTGGTGGCCACTGATCAAACCAAGCTCAATTACGAAACTCAAATGGCAACTGATGGTACCGATACGCATGTTAAGAAGTTTATAATTCCTCAATATAGCTAGAAGATATTGCGGAAACCACTTGAAGAGATGATCATTACTGATGAGATGACTTTTACCACAGTTGACAAAAAAGGCTTCAACAAATTTGTACGCACTCTTGAGCCACGTTTTTCCACGCCTTCACGATATACGGTTATGTGAGATTATTTAAAGAGGCATGCAAAGGAGAAGGCAGAAATGAAGGAGATCTTTAGTCGGACTGGCCAAAGAGTGTCATATACCACTGATACATGGACGTCCATACAAAATGTGGACTACATGTGTATCACAGCCCACTTTGTAGACAGTGAGTGGACACTGCATAAGCGGATAATTAGATTTAAAGAAATTATTGATCACAAATGTGCATTAATTGATGCAATGATGGATGATTGTATTTAGGATTGGGGAATTAAAAAAGTCATTTGTATCACAATTGACAATGCAATGCCAGTAATACTGCAATTGAGTGGTTCAAGAGGAATACAACGGTAAAAGATGATATCATTCGTGGAAACGACTTTATACATGTTCGATGTTGTGCTCATATTATCAACCTTATAGTTTCTAAGGGGTTGAAGGAGGTTGATTATTCCATTATCAAAGTCCGTAACATTGTGAGATATGTGAGGGCTTTTCTGTAGACGCTTGACAAGTTTAAGGCAATAGCCGAACAGTTTCAAATTTCATGTTCTACCATATTGTGTTTGGACGTTTCGACTCTATGGAACTCAACATATATGATGTTGGAAGTGGAGCAGAAGTACGAAAGAGCGTTCCAGCGGATAGTGGTGGCCTGAGGTATGCTTTGATGGAGTCTACAGGGGGGAGAAGGGGGCTTAGTGCGCTGGATGCAGTTGATTAGGCCAATGTGAAGTGTTTTCTTAATTTTTTTAAGTTGTTTTATGATACAACTATGTAGATATCTGGATCCAAATATTGTACTGAGAACTTGTATTTCGACGAGCTTTCGAGGATTCATGACCACTTGGAACAGAGTTATGCTAACACTGAGGAATTGTTATTTGTTACGGCTATGAGGATGAAATCTAAATATGATAAATATTAGGGGGATATTGTGAAGATAAATAGATTATTATTTGTGGTTGCAACCTTTGAACCCATGGATGAGGAATTGTATTCATGTGTTGTAGACTGTAGTGGTGCTACTCATATACTATATTAGTATATTTAAATCATTTAAAATATTATTGAGCATTTCATAATTCATACTATATTTTTTTTAAATATTTCAAATGTATTATTTTGCATATAAAAGTTGATGAGGATGACTGGTAGTGGCTTCAATTTTAAGAATCAAGACTTTGTTCCTTGCTCGATTTTAATTTATATCGTCATATTATATTATTGTGTTTGTTGATGTTCAATTACTACTTTTTGGTTTTGTAATATATATAATTTAATTATTGTCATTTGTATTTAAGTTTTTTATTATTTTTTTACAGCATTATTTTAAAATTGGAAGTCAATTAAGTAGTTGGACCTTAGATTGGGCATGAGGCTTTGGAATTGGGACTTCTGAATCGGAGGTAGCCTTGCCCAATCATACTCCAACCGAAGTTCCAAACTCCGTTCAGAGTCGGTTGTCCGGAGTCGGAGCCCAGCCCTAGCTGGGCAAAAGCTTTGCTACACTCCATTCATGACTGAAAAATATTAGATAGTCTAGGAGTACGGATAGATAATATTTTCATCCTATCACTCGATATCAGATCCTCAAAATCAAGTAATTTAACAGTCATGGGTTCAGAATGCTTGTAGAGATCTATTGTCATCTCCTACTTATTAACTTGTTTTTTTCAAATAATAATTGAGATATAACTCCATTACAACTTTCTACAAGTCTGCTTTGAAATGGAGGGTATTTTTGTAAGGATGATATCATAATATCATCCTTCCTTTTATTGGTAAGGATGATATATAATAACATGGAACAATGCTTTGCAATGGTTAATGCAAGTTTTCTTAAAATTGTGTTAAACCAAACATTCCGATACTAACATTTTTCTCTCCTGATGACCTTTTCAGTTTCCAAACTTATGGTGAAAAGGGAATTAAGATCATAAGAACAGTATTGGATGAAAATCGAACATCATCATTTAGATATGGGAAGTGAGTGATCAAAGGCAAGACAAGAATTGTTGCTGTTTCATTCAACACAACCACAATGTTCTGGATTTCCCAACTACCGGGCAGTTCTTTCTTATTCATAGCTTGAGCTTGTAAACGTAGTTTTACACAAACAGCCTTGCAGAAAACCCACAACCATAGAGCTACCAAGGAGAATGAAAAATTTCAAGGGAGTCTTTGGGCATTGCTCGGGTCAACTGGCTACAACTTGTCTGGCCTTGAATGGTACAGCTGCAGAAGATTCCAAAACCATGATCCTCTCAGTTATCTGCAACACAATTTCAAGATAGAGTTCAGAATAGATGGAAATTGCAGGAAACATTCTCCTCAATTGAAACTCACCATGTGGAGATTGAGAACTCGTTCCAGAGAAGTCAGAAGTAGTCATTGGAATGGATATCGAGAGCTGCGTCGTGGAGAATGAAGTCTGGTTGGATCTCTCATCCTCAAGACCAGACCAAGAGTCCCTGGTTTTAGGCCACTCATCAAAGAAAGGTCGAAGAGACTGACCCTCGTGTTTCACAGGCTCTCCAGAGGCAAAACCACTATTGAAAAAAGAGTGCTGGGGATAATCATTCTGCAACATGGAATTGTCACTCGATTTTGATATGGGAAATGTGGCGACTCTGGATGGCAACAGAGGCCATGTATTGTCTAAAGGTGAGTCCATCTGTAGATTCCTATTACTTCCCGATGCATCAGAGAAAAAACTATGCTTGCTGCCCACCTCAGGTTTAAGTCCCTGAAGGTACCTGTACGTTCTCATTAATAAAGAGACAGATTATTGATCTAATAAATTTTCCTTGGAAATTATATTTCAAAAAATAATTTCTTGAAAATTAGTAGGAAACCTAGAAAGTAAAAAGCAATACATTCTGAGAGATTGGTATAAAATCAGAAAAAGAGTGAAAATACTCCTGATTGAGTGCCTATGATTTAAGATGACAATGAAATTTAGCCTTGTGGGATCCATACCAGGTTGTTTTATTCAAAATTGAATCTATAAACGCATCCTTACGTTAGGTTCAAGACAAGAAATGAGGACTCCTGGTAATTAGATTCCTCTATGCATTACTGCATCAGTGACTGTGATGAGTTCTCAAGCTAACAATTGATAGAAAGCATTGACAATATAGATCAAAAGGTTCAGATAGCAGAAAGGTGAAGGAGGCACTGCGGCACTGGAACTATCAGAAGGTGCAAAGGGTAATATTTGTGGGCCTGTGGTCCTTTGAAAATACAATCTTATGGAACAATGGTCTCAAACGAGTTCCACACATGAGGGAAGAGAGAAGTTCCATTTTTTATTGCATAACTTCTCCATTAAACTGAGGACATCTTGCCATAATAAGATATACAGGTTCTTAAAAAAATATTAAACATTTCCACTAAATATAAACCGAATAATATTTTTTTATCAACCAAATGAGAAGAAAATACAATAAAAAGAATAAGGAAAAAAGGCTTTTAAAAGGTCAAAAGGAATATGGATTAGGTCAGAGGAGATATAATATACTGCACCGTAGTCGTTTATAAAGTTGAACATTAAGATAGAAAGTAATTTTTGTAGTTACAGGCCAAAGTTCTGAAAACGGTATGGCAAAGTTATGACCAAAAGTATGAAAGAGTCACTTCCCATTTTCAACTGGAAGCTATTTATCCTTTTAACATAAAATCTCTGCAAAACCCCGGAGCCCACCCTTCCCATATTTCTTTTTTGATGGAGACTGCAGAGAGTCAATAAGATGCCATTAATTGGCAGGCACAGGACAATTTCAGAATGCTTGTCAGATTTCTGCAATTAAGCTAACAGAGAAAAACAGTAAGCAAGAAAGCAGACCAAAAAGATTATTGCTGAAAAACAAACACAACAAAAAAAACCGATTTCAAGAGAACATCCTTATGGACATGGACATCAGGGCCCAGAAGCCTGAGCCTCGCAGAAAATCATAAAGTTTATGCAACATATCCATCCCAGATGGCAGAAAGATTTCGATCTAACTCCTGCCATACAACTTCATGAATGGGGCCAGCAAACACAAGACCCAACAGCAATTTTAATGGCAAAAGCTCTCCTAAAGTGATATTTTTGTGTATCAAAGAAGGAAGATAGGCAACAGCAGGCAGAATTATCACGTATAGGAATAAAACATAAGCTTGGACTATGAAAATATAGGCTGACTGATATATGGCAGGCACTAAATTGAAAGGGAGACTACTTTTACAAATCGGAAAAATGTTCACCTTTCTTAAATTTACAAAGCAAACATGTTTAACACCCAAAATACTTTTTTATCTCCCAGAAAAAAATTCATTTAATCATCAGTGGGCCCCACCACTTTCACAAGAACCCAAAAAGAACTAGAACCACTTTAGAAAAAGTAAATAAATAAATTGAACACTTTAAGTGGACCCCCACCACTTTCCAAAACACAAAAAACACACCTCTCTCAAACGCAAAACTCACCTCAATTTTTTTTTTTATATGTAATCATGCTCAAAAGTTCTAAACTCTCTATAAACATCCTTAAACCACCAATCTTTTACCTTTCAAAAAATAAATGAAACCATCCTTAAACCACCAAAATTCAGGAAAGGACTCACAACATTCCTTCAACATATATTTTTTTTGATAAATAAAATATATGAGGCAATATTGCTTCAACATATATGAGGCAAGATTCCGACATAACAATTCTGCAAAACCAGTAGGCCTATCATTTCCGTCATTTTCTTTATTAAGCAACTGAAGATAGCAGAAATCTTTCCAGACATAGGAATGCTGAGAACCATTTCGAATGGTTGTCTGACCTCTAGAATAAATTTTACAGAAAAAACAGAAAACAAAGACCCAGACCAAAAAAAAACAATGTCAAGCACCATCTCCCTCTGTAAAAACATAAAAACTCGCTAGAGATATATCCTTATAAACATCTGGGCCCAGAACCCTGGATCTGACAGCAAATTCAGAAGTGTCTGTAACATCTTCATTACCCCAGAGGGCAGGAGTCCCCAGTTTTATTCCTACCACTCAGTTTCAACGATATGGGCCCAAATATTACTAAGATCATGTGATTGTTCTAACAGCTAAGCAATTCCACAATTTTTAGCCCAAAGTAATTGGTCTAAAGACCAACAAAGAGTCTACCAATACAGATAGTTGCACTAGAACTCTTAAACTAAGAGAAACAGACAAAAACATTTTTTCAATGGGTAGAGAAAAGGAAAAAATATTAGAACGGCGGAGCAATTTTTTCAAACCACTAAAATCTCAATTTCATAATCATAAAGCCTTATAACTTCCTTTCTCATGTAATTAATGAATTGAAAACTCTTAATTTATTTTCTTTTCTTACATTTCTAAGCAACTGAAGAAAAAGTAGAATTGCAGACAATATGATACCTGAAATCTTTGTTTGGGATTCCATATGGAATGGAGTCCAGATGATACTGGGACTTGTTGGTTCCAGAACTGGCACCTTGGGGATTACCGAAGGCACTCAATGGTAGGCTCTGGAAGCTCCCGCTTCCGCTGCTGCTTCCAGTAACAGTCAATGATGTCACAGTAGATGATGATGACTGTGTCATGGTTTGTGATTCCACAGGCTTTCTTGAACGGTTGCGGCCACGGTGCATGTGGCGCTCACAGTACTTGGAGTCCAGGTAGGCATCTTTGGAGCACCTCCACTTCTTGCCATCAGTCCTCCTGCATCGTCCAGGCTCCGGATCCACTTTCTTCCCGTGGAAGGAGCAATAACCCACTGAAAAATATACACAAGCGTTATATATGCTATCTATCAATAGCATTAACCAGATTCTGAAAACTCATAAAAAGAATGGAAAAAAATATCGGCTTACAATAACACATTATCCTAAAGTGACATAACACTTCATTACCATACCTGGATATCATGAGGAGGATGATTAAAAATTTTATGAAGAAAGGGGATAGCATTAGCCAGAAAGATCTTCTGATATAAACAACATTAAAAGCAAAAGAACATGATAGAGAAAGTAGGACAAATTAATGACCTCGGAAATAATATATTTTGGTAGCAACAAGCACAGAACCAAAAGCACTAAGAACATTTAACATTAACAGTGAAATATTGAAATCAAACTAAAGAACCTCCGGAAACAATTTGCAATAACCTCAACCAGATATCTTTTCTTCTGGTGATTTAACTACAAAACCATATGAAACGAAACAACATTTCTTTTTTTCAAAAAAAGAAATAGAAGGAAAGCTTCCACCCATGAGTTGATTGATCAAGGCATAGTCGAAGAACCCCAACTTAAATTTTAAGTCAATGAATTTCATGGTTTCACGGGTTTTTCCTCATCTGCCACATGGGAATGAAAACTAACGAAAATGTCCATTTTCGGTTATTTGTACTCCAAAAAATGAAATAAAATAGATTGTAAAACCTTTAAGAAACACAAAAATACCCTGCACATCAATGATCACTTCAACCTCTGAACTGTCAGAAACAACTTCTTTTTTATATTCGAGAAAAGAAAAAAAAAAAAATCGTCTGAAACCGTTCTCTATGCTTCTCAACACAGGCAAAGAAAGGAATGAATACAACGCAAAGCACCTGTTTTTAAGGTTAAAAGGGAAAAAAGATTCCTCAATTTAAATCACACACCTAGGAACCAAATCAAACCAATAAATCAGGAAAGAGAGAGAAGAGAGAGAGAGAGAGTTACTGGTGGGGTGGTGGAAGAACCTATGAGAAACAGACTCAAAGCTTTTCTGAATAGGGAGCACAAGATCAGGTGGCACAGGCAAACCAGCCATCATATACTTGAAGATCAAAGCCTGATGCTCCAGCTCCTGCCATTGTGACACTGTAAAAGGTGACCTCATCCCTGCCACCATTCCTGTCCCCACCACAGTCCCAGCCCCACCATTCCCACCGCCACCTCCACCACCACCACCACCACCACCACTCCCACCACTGTTCATCTCCACCCACAACTAACTAGCACTAATCCCTATAAAAACACCTTCCCCTCCAGACCCACAAAGCTCAAAAATGGTCCCTTGAGGCAGTGAAAAGCATGGTACAGGGATCAGCCCCTGTGTCAACCATTTGGATTTGCTCTCTCAGTGTGTCGCACTCTGCTGCTAAGTTCGTGTGTGTCTGAAATCGTGTGTTGGGAAAGGGGGGCAGTGACCATGTGGAAGAACCCCAAGGGACAAAGGTTCGGTCTCATTTTATTGGGTGAGGCATTCGACTCTCTTTCTACTTTACTTACTCTTAACTCAATTGGGTTTAATTTAATTTATAGTTAATTAAAGTAATCCAACACCATTTATTTCCAATTCTCTCTCCCATGATCGTATAAACATTCTATAATATTATAAATTTTTTTAATTTGTATTTATAATTTTTTCGATCCATTTATATTATATTTTTAATATAAAAAATTATATTTATAAGTCAATAGTAAAAAAAAAATTTAATTACTACAGATATTAAAAGATAAAATAAATTTAATATAATTTTATAAAATCTATTAGATCTATTTTATAATAAAAATAATTTTATATTCTAACATATCACATCAAATTATATTAATTTATAGAATAATATTTATGTAATATGAGATTCAAAGGGTTTGTAGGTTATTATGATTTTTTCGGATAAAATTTAAGACCATTTCTATTAAATGAACTGAATTCCAAAGAAATCTGTATACATTTAATATTTCCAAGTTCATTTATTTCTTTATTTATTTTTTTACTTATTTCTTCATGCCGCGTTCCTCAAGTTCATTTAAGAGCTATAAATTGGAGATAGGTAGACATGAATAACTTAAGATAATTCGTAGAGTGTATAAATTTTATTAAAAAAATGAATTTTAAATTTACCTAGTTTTTAAAAACAAATACACAAAATTTGTACATATTAAAATTGAACAAATTATTTTCCAGTAGAGATATTATATAACATTTGTTACTATCTATGTAAATTTGACCAACATTAAAAAATTAATAAATACTATATAAAAATACTTCACTATCTGGACAATAATTAGGCCTCGTTTGGATTTAGAAAATATTTCATCTCATTTCATCTTATCATTATAATTTTTTCAAATTTTTACATAAAATATAAAAAATAATTTAATTTTTTTTAATTTTAAAATAATAACAATATTAAAAAATAAAATTTTATTTAATTTTTATATTTTATCTAAACTATCTCATTTTATCTCTAAATTTAAAGCAGCCGTATTTTTCTTCATGAATTATTACCTTGTTCTCTTGTTAACATACACAACATGAACAAGAATGCGAAAAAAGAAAAGAAAAATCAAGATTAACTGTAGTTCGTTGTGTGGTGTTTAATTGCTTAACTCAATGTAAAGTGTGCTTTTTTGTCTTTTACGCATGTATCTACTTCCCAATCAATGAAGCTGTTTAAGACAACCCAAAATAAAAGCTTAAAAAAAAGGGGTCTCTCACTTTGTACTTGGTCAAAGTTTATGAACGTAAGTGACAGTGAGTACATACATTATAAAGGAAACTCTACTTAATCCAATAATA
The DNA here is from genome assembly GCF_018687715.1 of Carya illinoinensis. Taxonomy (NCBI): domain Eukaryota; kingdom Viridiplantae; phylum Streptophyta; class Magnoliopsida; order Fagales; family Juglandaceae; genus Carya; species Carya illinoinensis. The sequence continues at coordinate 6,973,456 of NC_056757.1, forward strand.
ATAATAATAATAACAACAGTTATCTGTAATTATATTACCCTTTTTAGGGCTAATTAAGGTCTCTAATTCCCATTTTTAATGAAGCAATGTCCCCACTCCCCTTAGTTCTCTTATTTCTAAAATTTAGCATGACACATGATTTATTTAATGGTATGTATGTACGTATGTGCGTATGTACATCCATTTGTCTATCTGTCTTTCTGTCTGTCTGTCCATACGTATATAGGTGTATGAATACACATGTGTATTTCAATAAATGATTTTGTAGTTAAAGGAGAGACATAGATGAGCTTAGTGATCAAATTATTAATTGTCTCTAATTAGGAAGAAACCATAAGTTTTAATGATATGATTTTCAAATGTTTTACACGAGTTGATTACATTTTCATTCGTCGTATTATGACTTTATCACGGGTTATTTTTCTAAATTTTAACTTGGGTATAATCATCTTTTAAATTTAAGAGATTTTTTGCCCGTAATAACATAAGAGAAATGTTTAAATCATAAAAATTATTTTATAAAAGTAAATATATAAATTGACGTAACTTGATATAGTACGTTAGATTGTAAAGTTATTTTTATAATAAAATAGATCGATAGACTACAGTATTACATGAAATTATATCAATTTGTTTTTGTAAAAAATTTTGTAACTATATCATTTCTCTAACATAAATATTTAAAAAAAAAAAATCTTTTAGGGATAAAAAGTTTCCGAAAAGGTATATATATGTTATAGTGAGGATGCAATTGATCGTTAAGTTAGCTAGTTGATTAAGAAATTTCCAGCAAAAGTTGATACATCCATTTAATGAAGATGGTAAATGACAAAGATACTTGAATTTTGGAGCACGTTATATCGAGTTCAAAGTTTAACAGCTCATTAAAGATGGGATTGTGTTCGGGTTTATGGATTCTTCTTCTTTTCTTTTCTTTTCTTTTCTTGGAGTTGATAGATTCATTTAATAAAGATGAGTATTATTTTTATGTAGCGATCTTATAAAAAAAATTATAAATTAATATAATTTAATATTGAGAAATGATATTTACAATCTTAGAATGTATAAATTCTACACATTCCTTACGAAAAAAATAGATAAATTTAAAATTTATATGATAAACTTCACTTTCAGAGACAAAGCCAGAATTTATGTAGAGGAGAGCCGTAAGATGTATAAAAGTTTGTATATAACAAAAATTAAAAATATTACTTAAAAGTGTACATATGTATATAAGAAGTTTCAAATTTGAATATAAAATAAAAATAAAAATAAAAAAATATTTAATATGCTAATTTATCTTAATATGTTCTCAACAAATAAATGTAATTAATTATCATGTTAGAGAAGAAACTGACCCCAAACAACAAATTGCCAAACCAATGTCCAACATACCATTATGATAGAAATTGGGCACCAAACGACCAGACTGGCAGTGGGGGAATTAGCCATAGAAGTCAAGATTTCGCCATGAAATGCAATAAATATCATTCAATACTTGTTGAAAGGGTAGTTTTTTTCAACCTATTGCCATGTACTAGGGTTTAAATAAGTCAAGTTCTACCATTGTCAAATTTCTTTTATTTATTATTTTTTTAAAGAAAAGTTATCATCATTTATTTATAAAAAAAAAATTATATTTATAACCGGATACATTCTAGAATGTCTCTATATTAAATATGATATCATAAACTAAAATAATGTATTTAGAGCTCTACCAGTATACTATTTTTTTTTTTTTGTCATTGATTTGATTTTCACTATTGATAATACTCTCTACAGACAAATGTCTAAGAGATAATAATCTGCGTAAACAGAGATTCAACATCACTTTTCATAAAAAGAGAGAACTCAACCTCTACAGACAAACACCTAAGAGACGAACTTTTTTTTTAATTAACAATAAGAAAATAAAAAATGAAAGTAAAAAGATAGATGTAAAAAAGAATAGATTATAATTTGGATCAACTATAGTAGACTTCAAAATCTACGACGGTCTTTGAAGACAACACACTTTGATGTATGAAATACCATTCAATGGATGGGGTTTATTCTTAAAGTAGAGATGAATCAAAAATGAAGTCACGTTATATTACAAAGAGAGCAATAGTTTGAGTATGTAATTTTGCTGAAATATTTAAAGTTCATTGTTTTTTGAGAAAAAAAGAGAAACCTTCATAATTACTGAGGCATGTCAACATAGACATGAAGCCAAAAAAAAGAACAAACAAACTGTTGGACCAACATCCTGGCTCCACCTACGATGCTCATCATCAATACAATCCTATGCAACATCAAGTAGCCTTAGCAGAACCTCTCAAACCCTAATTATTTGTCCCCTCACCCACCCACTGCTACCTCTTTACCTGACAACAACCACTTGTTATAGGCTGGTTTGAGACCATCCCCAAAGGCCCAATATCGCCAATAGCCGGTAAACCAAAAAGAAACCAACTGGTTGCCTACCGGAATGTAGGTGACATCTGAGATGGGGCCAGGGGGGCTCACAGATTAGAAGGCAGAATGGGGAAGAAAATAAAGAAAAAAGCCAAAATTAAAAAGTCGGGTCCAAAACTTTCACTACTTTCAGGTGTCTCTATCATTGTATATGTGGAACTGCATATTAGGACTATGGCCATTCATTCATAATCCTTAGGACCACAAATCTTGAATTTAGCACCACCTTTATACCACCTAACTTTATTCATATCTTCCTGTAATTTTTGAGTTTTTTTTAAAAGAGCTTTAGCAGACACATGTCCCACATCTAAAGGGTCTAGTTTCAATAAGAGCTGAGCACAAGACTTTTATTTCTATTAGCAAGCTAGTTATTAGTATACTCTTTTATCTATAAAAGGTACATAGACAATGGTTTGCTCTAAAAAATTAGAGTTATTTTGGCCAAATATTAGTGTCATGGGAAGAACTGAGCCCAAAAGTAGTCCTAAATGGTTTGGTGCATCTTTTGGCATCTTAATGGCAGTAGATGATGTACTTCAAAATTTGGAAAATTTTGGTATGATTTGTAAATGTCATGGGAGACAACGCTTTGTGATGCAAGTTATGCCACAAATGAGGGTTCGTAATTGTAGGTACAAGATTGGACTTGCCTATTTGAGTACAACATTAAACATTACACATACACACTCATATGTCATTTACAAGCTGGCAACTGAGAACCCTGTAAAGCCCTCAAATCCTAACCCAGACAGTAATGAAAAACCAAAGCCTGTCACTTATTCTTCTTATCTCATATGGATTTATCTTTTGAGTATAACCTCCTGAGAGCACAAAAGAGTTTCCAATCTTTAAGATTTAACCTCTTGAAACCCCACAGGCATAAACGCAAAGATTCTTCACCATTTTACTTCACCATGAAGAACTTCTTCTACTCTATCTTTAAAATCTGCAAAATGACATGTTCTTTCCAACCCAAGTTGTGTGGAGGAAGTAAGACAGTCTACGAAAAGAGTAAATTGACCTTTCAACAACCATGACTAGTGGCCATTAGCCACCCAAAACTAGTACAGCTAGCTAAAGTGAAAAATGAAACCCACTTTTGAAAATTTGGGAGAAAAATAAATAAATACAGATAATGCATGCTTCTCTCGTTTTAGGAGTGAGTACACGTATATACAGACTCAAGGACTTATCATCAAATTAGCAGAAGATGGGTTTTTCCCTTTTTATTTTGGTAGAATGGACAAAACACTATTTCCATAAAAGCAGTGTTTGAGCAATAAATGATCAAGCTAGCTCTGCTTTATTTAAGATGGAATACAAGGCAGAATAGTGACATTAACAATCCATGTCCATGTGCAAGGGTATGTGGACCTAGTATCACATGTTCTTGGCGGTGTGGTGATGAGGAAGGGGGGGTTTTCATTTTTGGTTTTTTACCCTTCCATCTAGGAAATGGGGACAAAGCTGTCCAGCTGGGGGAGAACTGCATGCATGGAGACATGGGAAATTGCCCATCTAACTACTCGGGTTTATTTGATCACTGCTTAGAAAAGGAGGGTTTCTTTTCCGGTTTTTAGAAGATTAATGTTGGAAGTGCTATAATTATAAAGAAATTTTATAAAAATAAACTTATAAATTAACGAAGTTTTATGTGATACGTAAATCTACTTTACACTTCGAAACTCGAAGCTCAATATGATGGAAAAAGAAAAGATTCTTATAATGAATATGATCGAGCACTATTTGGGTCCATATAATATTTTCGGATATCTTCAATGAAGCATTTTAAAAGGATATGCATTAAAACTCCATCTTATGGACCAACCGCACACAAAAACTAAATAAACGAAAAATGTTATGGACCACTCTATAAGACAATTTGTCATCATATCCGATATCTAGTGATGTTGGGTTGTATATATACATGTATGTTTGATGAATTTTCATATCAACTTAATAGTTTGATTTGATTATTATCCATATTTAGAAATTTGAATCCTAATCAAGAGATTTGATTTAGAGAGTTGTCAAGATATGAGGTATGGTATAGCCAAACCACTCCTTTCATGTTTATTCTTTTAAAATCTCAATAGCAACCAAGAAAATAAAGGATCTATCAATAGCCCTACTACAGTAGAGGAGACAGATCTTTCAATGCAAGTTGTCCTGTTTTAGATATTGGAAGACTTCCCACTTTCAATTAAAGGTCATGAAAAAAGATGACCAATTTATTGGTAGGTATTTAGGCCAACATACAGCAATGGCATTGAAGTTAGTCACATCTCTGATATCATTTCATAAAACCCTCTCTTCAATCTAATTTTCCACATTTTCACATGAAGAAAGCAAGAAAATGGGGAGTGAGAGGATGACATAATCGAGGAAGAATGAATGAGTATGGCTATGGGGTTGGCTTAGCTGTTTCTCACTTCTCACTCCTACCCTTTTCACACTCATTAACCCATTTAGTTGTACTATCCAAAAAAACTCAACACAATCATATCTGACTAAACCACAACAATCCATCCTCTCAACGCAACCATCATTGCTTGCTTGCCAATCATTCCTACGACCAGATTTAAAAGTTTGTATAGAAGCAGTAAATAGATAGTACAATTTGAAGCATAAAAAACAATCTAATTGGGTCGTGTTTCTTAGTTAATGAGTGGTTTAGAAAAGATGTTCAATGGAACTCTGAAATGAAAAGGGTTGGAATTAAGTGATGAAGTTTTAATAAATACTGCTTATGATAAGGTGAACTTCTGTAAGAACATTGCACATTACTAGCAAATCTTAGCAAGGCCTATGAACTAGAACAATTTGACCCATTACGATGCTAAAATATTAGTCAAATGATTAAAATTCTTTTTTTTTTATGGACTTAAATTTTTAGAACGGTTGGCTATAAAATGAACTAAGATCCAGTCCGTTAGAAGCCTATCATTAGATATAGAACAAAGGAAGAGATAAAGCAAAAAAATGGTTGATTAACATACTAAATTGTGAAAGTGACATAAAGTAAATAGGACTTAGTTACTCAAAAGAATGAATAAGACCTCTATAAAAGGAGGTGACTTCTACAAACATGGGAATATAATCTCTACACTCGTCTCGTGAGACTTTCTTTCTCCAAATTTCTATAGGGATGATATCTTCTTCCACCTCTCCTCAATTCTATTTCCTTCATTATATTTATAACAAAGTTAAGTCTTAAGAGATTGTAAAATCACTAAATATAGTATATATCGCCCTTAAACAATTCGTAGACATAGGCTTTTATGCATCAACAAAAACAATCAGTGATTTAATATGATAACAGAGACTAGACCAAATTTGGAACATAGTTTTCAGTCGGAGCTTTTTTCTAATAGTTTGTAATTGAATAATCAAACATAATATTTATTCCTCGCATATAAATTACACAACATGGTACCAGGTTTAGGTGTTTAACTTACTGTTGCATGAGATATTGTAAATAAATAAAATGCAACTATGAGCAATATTGAATAGTTTATCCAGAGTAAAACTCAAATGTTCTAATTTGCTCCCAAAAGAGATCTTTTATTCTCTCAACATGATCCAACCTTCATTTTTGAAAGCAAAGCCCACCAATGCATGGGCTTCTTAAACATCACCTTGGTTCACATCACTTCACAACCCCACAAGAAGAAAGAAGACAAACACTAGGCAATTGTGTCTCTTTATTTTTCCTACAATTTATCTTACAAGAGAATAAGGCCCTGTGGATCACTATGAAGTTGCAGATGATCATCCAAATCTCCTTATAATAACTTTTAAAGATAGATTTGTTTGAATAGTGAGATGAGATGAGATAGTTTTAAATAAAAATTTAATAAAATATTGTTAAAATATATTTTTAATATTATTATTATTTTGGGATTTGAAAAAATTGAATTGAGATTTGAAAAAGTTGAATTATTTATTATATTTTGTGTGAAAATTTGAGAAATTTGTAATTATGAAATTAAATTAGATAAGATGAGATAGTTTCTTAATCTAAATAGTTTAAAAAAAAGGGAGATATCTCACAATAACCGATATTAAAAATGTTCAATAAATATTATTATATTCTTTTATGTGTTTATCACTCGCTCTAGAGAACTTTAAGAATTCCAAATCTAGTTGGAACTTGAGAGCCAATGATCTACTGTCCTCTTGGATGGGATATATGTGTCTATTTTTCACTTTAGATCAAATATTTTAAGGGATTTTGATCTTATTACTACCTGTCTATCCGTTCAAACTTTAAACTTCCAAGAAATTTTATAAAACTTGACAAGAGGATATAGTAGTTTAATTCAACTTTGTCATAAAGGGGTGCCCCTTGCTCTTTATGTGCCCAATTGGCATATGAAGTGGCTTAATAGCCACTTTATGGGCCTTGATGGTTGGCCTTTTATGGTCAGCCAAATGTTACAGTTAGAGGGTTATTCTTGGCATAAATTAGAAGTCTTTCTCAGGTATAGTTTTCTGTAGTTTCAATATTTAGAATATAAAGTATATGAGTGTTGCTTTGGTCACACTTCACCATCAACAAGGATGATTTCGGACGAATAACACCTATAAAAAAAATCTATGGAACAACCATACTAGATTCAAGATTTACCACTCAAGCTAACAATACTTCGATATGTGTTTTGATTAGTATTTCTAACATTGATATCAGAGCTTAAGTTGTTTGTTCTATATTTCATTTTTTGTTGTAATTTTTTGTTGACCAATTTCTCTTTAGAGGCTCCATTGGTGTATGCTGGAATTTTGTCTTCTTCCTATGTGCTTAAGGCAGCATAATTTTGGCTAATGGAGCATCGCCGCTTGATGACTAGCGCTGTCCAACCACCATTAAGGGCTGCTCAACAGAGCATATGAGAGGCAACCTTGTCCTTCCACGACATCGTGAGCACCATCCGATTACATTGTTGTCTATGGTGTTGCTTAGTTGAGGGTGTTGCATGGTGGGTGGGATTGGCCAACGTTATTTCATTGCTTATTTGTCAATCACTATTTCCACGTGATGCAAAGTTGCTCACCATTATTGCAACGCCATAGAGTGGTGTGGTGCTGCAAGGGTGCTATGCACTTTGCATCGCACACCCTAGAGAGTGCAGCGAAACTACAATGAGTACCGCATGAAGTTGGGGTGGTAATATGTAACACAATCCATGAATTTAATACGAACACAATATAAAATCAGCATGTTTGAATTTGATATAAATGGGTTTAGGTCAAAATGGATTGACTTGTTAAGACATGATTAATAAACGAGTCTACCCGCTTAACTCGGGATCAACCTGCAATAACCCATTTAAATTTTATTCCAAAACTACAATTTTATTATTATTGGGCTGAAATACTAGTATTTATCAATATGTTTATATTTTTATTGTTGAAATTGTAATTTAAGACCTATATTAATTTTTGGTTAGTAGGTAGCCTTAATGTTTTTTTTTTAAATATTGTGGCTACTAATAAATATAGACTTTAATTTTTATGTGAAATTATGTTAATCAGGTCAAATGGATTATGTGGGTCAATTCAATCCATTTACATAAAAGAATGGTTGAAATAGGTCTTGTCGTGTTGATATATTTTTAATTAAATATTAAACAAGTCAAAATGGGTCTTATCATGTCACCCATTATTTAAATGAGTTATGTTAGGGTTTGAAGGTCTAACCTATTTAGTATAATGGGTTGTGTTTTGGTTGATCCATATAGTTGAATGCTGATGACTTGACGTAATACGAACACAAATTGCCACCCCTAGCATGCAATGCCATATGCTCATGGTAGGGGCATACAACAACCTTGAAGGGTGAAAGCCAGGACTCCCTTATAGAATAACATGACCACAAGTTGCACACTACCACAAGGGGCAATGTTGGCTAAAAGTATCAGCTCGCACCTGAGGCATTGAGGTACTCACTCATGATAAAGACACAGTGCATTGCATTGTGTTTAGCGCAGGGCTGCGCCCACCATGGAAAGCAGCTGGCTCTACTGAAGGTAAACTTATGCGCACCTTGACATAGGCACTGTCCTCTCCTATGCGTAAAGGAGCATTGCAAGTTTCACGATTCTCCATCATGTGGGGCTACTTGGAAAGGTGGCGCAACACCTTGGGTGACAATAGTAACATGCAAATCTTTCTCCTTCTGTTATATTGAATAGTAACCGAAGTAAGGGAGGAAGAAGATGAAAGATTATGATTTGTGTTTGTAATAAAAACGAATTTGGGTTGTGGGCTGCAAAATGAGTTGGGACATCTTTAAATTTATTTTGGCTTAGCTTGTATCCATGTATTAACAAAAAAAGTCTATTTTTGGAGCCCAACATTTGAGTTGAAGTGGACTACACCGCAAGGACAGTGATTCGTGAGCTAGGCGCTTGGAAGGGCAGCTTGCAAGCTTTTTGTTTCGGTTTAGTATGCTATATTAAAAAGAACAGACTTAAATTTTTGTTAATGGTTAGACCATTTTTTGAGGTCCAACTAGAGGGCCCATGATACACTTTTTGACAATGGACTTGTTAAAGTGCATGTCTGGGCCAAGGATTGCAACCCAGTGCATTGAACACATAGCCCATCCAAGCTTTGTGTTCTCTTTGAGTCTAATTGGGGCAAAAATGCTTGATAGTATTTTAAGCTCAAGACTTCTTACACCATGTCCATGAGATCAACCATTGAGCTTAGTTTTTAGTTAGAATGTTTTGCTTTAACTTTTTTTATATTTTTAATATATTCAACTAATAGTTATGCCACACATATATATTAATTTCGCAAATACTTTTTTGTTGTGATTATAGATACCGAATACATGCATGTCATGATATTATGAGATCATATTTATCACTTTTGTTAGGCATTTTATTTTCTTTTATATTATAAATTGCTTACATTATTATTTTTTGTGAATATAAAATATTTGGGCCAAATGTAACCATTTTTTCGTACATGTATTATGATTGCATGTATTTGTATAAGCTTATTTCATCACTAGTATTTATTAGGCCGATTTTAGAAATTAGTCTTCAGATTTTTTGGAATGTGATAAAATAGACAAGCAAGTAGTTTGAGTAGGCATAGTTGATATTTATGATTGGCCCAAACGAACTTCTTCAATCTAGAAGAAATTATTATTTTTACATGTAACTATCTCAATAAACTTATTTTAACTTAGTGAGAGTACGATTGAGGTTGATTTGGAATTAATCTCATGTACGATATAAATTTGCGTAAAAATAAAGTTAGAAATTAATAATTGAGTATTGTGGCACAAGAGATAATTAGGAAACTTAGTATTTTTAATCTTGTGATGCATGTTAATAATTTTTATTCCAATTTAGATTGACATGACAAATTTTTTAGATGTGTGTTTAATTAAATGCACATAGAAAAGTAATTTTGAGATAACCGAGAAGAAAGCCTAGAGATTCTGTATATGATTTCTATGGCGCATTAATATCATCCATGAGCACTAATTAGAAACAAATGACGATTCTTATAAATGTCAGATAACCTTATACCATCATTATTATAAAAACTTCTAAAAATCCCTAAGTGAAATTGTAAGTGCAATGCATGCACTACAATTTTCATAATAGTTGAAAAGATTACCTAAAACTTAGAACTAAACTACTATTTTGCTTTTGAGGATTTTCTAGGTAATAATGGAAGTTACATTTTTTTAACACAAAGATGAATTGTTCCCATATTTAAGGTTGAGCATTATAATCTTAAAACAACTTAGATGAACACACAGATAAGCATATACTCTCTAAAACTTGCAAGTACATTTGGTTATCGAGGCCATTAAATATGAATGTGTAGTAAAAGTGTTAAGGACATTCCCGATTGGCACATTCATTTAAAAAATAATTAGTGAACCTCTTTGTGGTATTAGTACTAGTAATCTTGCTCAAGTTTTCTTTCTTTCTCGCAAGGGCAATTAGGTCCTTGCATATATATAAACTTATGAGCACCATTTGAGAGTAATATAATACCAAGTACTTTGAAGATTTGCATGGTAACTACGACAAATTCTAAATAATTGGGTACAACTGAATTGTGCCTAACAAAAGCTTGCTCATGGTTGCACTGATGCAACATAGGTTTTAGGCTAAGATAACTTATTGTAAAAATCTCTCTCTTCTATAGTGAATTGAAGAATAAAAAAAAGGAACAATTTCCCATCTCCTGTAGTCAATTGTTATGAGCTATATTATGAGAGCAATTATCTCGCAACATTATAACTTCCTTATGATTGAGTTATAATTGAATTATGGCACAAAGTAGTTGATATATTACATTTGGACTAGACTAATATATTATGGATTTGCAACTTCAATTCAAATATGTTGTCCTTAGATTAAGTCTTGTTTGGATTCAGAAAATATCTCAACTCATTTAATTTAATTATTATAATTTTTCCAGTTTTTAAATAAAATATAATAAACAATTCAATTTTTTTAAATTTTAAAATATAAATAATATTAAAAATAATATTTTATTCAATTTTCATCTAATCTCAACTCGTTATCCAAACTCCCCTAAATTCATTCACCTTTTAGTAAAACTGAGTGATTGTATGATTAATTTGTGTAAATGTAAGTTCAACTCAAGATATAAATATAGAAAATCTAAGCTTGAATATTTTTTGGTTGAGTTAAAAAAATTACTCGTATTTTCGGCAAGAGTAGGGTATCATGGATTTTATTAATACTTACTTTTTGGATATAATGTTTTATCCCACCCTCCCTTAATATTAATACTTTCATTTTTTTTTTTTTTGAAATATCACTAAACATAGTGTGAGTATACCTTTGAATGAAGGTGTATCATTAGTGATAGTGACTCCTAAAATTGACTAGAATATAAGATCCTCATAATTAGTGTGATAGTAATATAACAATATTCTCTCTTCATTTGAAGACTAGAAGAGAATATTGATAATATGACTGCCAAATATATTGAGTTCATATAGTATGAGTCTTAACATAGGACTTTAGATTCACTTTACTTATATGATCCAACATTAGGTTGTTGATCTGATTGATAAAGGAAAAATAGAGTTGATAAAAGTATAAATCCATCTTTAGGCACTAGTCGAGTTGTCTTTAGATAACCTTTTCATCATATATTTGGTTGAAATTTGTTAGAATGAGTTAAATAATTGATTCTTATAAGAGAATTATATTGTTAGCTTTTGTGAGCATATTCAAAGCGCATGCCTCATATGGCCCACATTCTGTCCATTAAAAGAACCACATAACCTCATGGCATTCAAAGTGCATGCCTGATATGGCATTCCTGTGCTACCCTGAGACATAATCATCATCTCACTCAATTCAGTTCCTAGGTTCAACAAACTTCAATAAAATAAAGGTTTTTCCAGCAAAATCAATTAAGCAATATAAAGATTCTTCCAGCAAAATAAATTAAGCATAATTAAATGACTACACTTTCACCAACAAATTACAAAACAAAAATAAAAATACATTTATCAAGAGTCTAGATTACACAAAACAAGCATACATTACCAAGAGTCTAGAGTAAACAAGGATTACAACAATACATCCTGCCCAAATAGGCTAACTCCAATAGTCCATTCAAACAAACCTTGTAATTTTATTCAAATAAATCAAAAGAATTGCTAATTCTAATTAAAAGTTATTAATTAATTACATGAATTTACTATAAAAAATTTTGAGGGGAAAAAACTATAAAAAGATTACTCACCTTAATCATCTCCAACAACTGAAACAAGTTTTGAAGAACTTTCAACTTCTTTCATGAGCTCTACACAAAAAAAAAACAAAAAAAACAAAAAAAAAAGAAAAAAGAAAAAGTTAAAGCATAATAATTAAAACAATTTCAAAATATAATATACAAGATAGAGACATTAAAAAAAAGGAGCAAGAGGTTATATACGTGTATCAAAGTTCTCAAAATTCTCAACATCATCCATTAAACTGTGAATGCTAATCGGGGTGGAAGAAGAACGGAGCCCGTTTTATGCACAAATAAGGATTTCTACCATAAGTGTAGATAAGTTATTGCGGAAATGATCGTTATGCTAAAAGTCGACTCTAAGGCCACTATAGATACCATACCTGCAAGAACATATCGTGCAACTTTTGAAAGCAAGTGGTATCTAATAGAGTTAACCTTCCACTAAGTCAATAAGTCGAATTTAGTATCATCTTCTTCACATGTTTTTTAGACAAATACCTCTCCACTTCGGATTTATCTTTCTAAAGATTTTTCTAACTCCAAACGCTTCTTGGATTGAGCCAACTTAAATGATCTCATATCTTCTAACCAATTAGTTGAACTTGTAGTACTAGCCCCTCTTTTTATTGGCTTATAGTTTAAACTTATGCCCCAACATCATCTCCATCATTTTCACAATAACTCTTGTATAAACAAGTCAATGCATCTTTAACCAAGTCCATCAACATAACAACAATCAAACTATTATTAACATATATTTCTTTGAAATAAGATTCAAGATATCACAATTTATATAGAGGATCAATAACCAACCTAACATATAACAAGGGATTCAGTTTTTCAACATTGTCCTAATAATTTTCAAATTTAGACCTCATATTACATGCTATTGACCTCAAATTATGCAATCCTTTCACACACTCCATATTAATTGCATATTGAATTGTCTTTAGCTCTAAGAAAAAAAAATTATAAGTGACATAATTGGTGCCCAAGAAAGGCAAAGTTGCATCATAAAAAAGTTTAAGAAACTTTACAAACAACCTACTACTAGTCCAATCGTCCTTTTTTGGAGGCCTAACTTGGATACTACTCCCTTACTCAACTTACTAATACCGTTATCATCATCCTCATTATCCTTATCTCCAACACTCTTAACATATCCCAAATCTTCCTCCTCTAACAATTAAAATACTATTTGAAACTTTTCAGCCCTATCCAACATCATATAGGGAGTTCCAACATCTAAGCATACGTAAATTTTACACGTAATATCCTCATTTTCATAACATTTTTTAAACATGCTACATCTTTGTCAAGAAGATTTCACATACTTCACAACCCCTCTGATTCTTGTAATTGATTTGGTCTAATTTTTTCAACCTATCCTAAAAAATTAAGTTCAACATATAAGCACAACATCTCATATGCAAAAACTCATATTCTAAAATAGTATCATTTTTATTCTTCATATTTCTTTTTATATAATAAATTTCCATATCATTTGAATTTGTATTATCGAGTGTAATTGTAAATATTTTTTGTCTCTTTTACTCAAGCAAATACATTTCAATTTTCTTATCAAGTGTCTCACCCTTATAGTTTTCTACCTTACAAAAGTTGTTAATTATTTTGTGTATTTTTCAATCTTCATTAATAAAATATGTAGTGAGACATGTAATTAAAGTTTTACATGGATGTTCATGTATCTATGGTAAGACAAATTCACTGCTCTTAAGAGCATTTTTCAACTTCTCTCTCTCTCTCTCTCTCTCTCTCTCTCTCTCAAATAAAGCTTATAAACATTTTTTGCAACTGTTATACGTGATAAAATCTCAATCTATCTAGATTGCATAATAAGCATAAATCTCTTAAATCTCTCACTTGATAAATCTCAAGCACAACAATCATTTAATCATATTCGTCCTTCTGATAAATAAAGCATGCTTAGAATGTTGATGATCTAAGTGTGTGGGAGGGCTTATATCCTGATTTTATAATGTCTATTATTTGGATTGATAAACATTGTTGGTAATGTTTGATTCGGTTAATGGAAAGCTTGTTATAAAAAAATAATAATAATTACAAAATTTATAAATCGTTATTTTTATTTCTCATTTAAAACGTTTATAAGCAATAATTTAAAAAACTACTATTCTATACCCTTAAATCACATTTTTTGCATTTTACATTTTAAACTATTACAATGAGAGATGTTAACAAGTCAAGTTTGAATGATTAGTGAGTGATCAAATTTTATTTATTTAATTCTTATTATGATACGAGTCAAAGTCGAAACTTTTTATCAACTTGGATTTTACATTCATGAATCACTCGTTTAATATTCGGGTGAATTTTGAATGCTTTACAAAGTCGGTGCTGCTCGGCAAAAATATTTTATTACTTAGTAATTAAGGAAGTGATTTTAAGTATATTAGTATATATATTTTTTATTTTTTAAAAATATTTAAATATATTAAAAAATGTGAAAAGAAAATTTAAAAAAAAATGAACTGGGCGGCACTCCCAGCAGTAAGAGTTGGCCGGTATAGTAGCCCGACTCTTATTTATATTGTATTTTATAACTTTATTTAAAAGATTTAACATTTGACTAATATCTTTGTTTATGTTGTATATACATATATTAACAATTGGATTCATAAGGACTTAAGTAACATATATAGTATTATAAATATGATTTTTTTTCTCAACGTATTATAAAATATGATTTACTATAATCTTTTTGAATATTTTAAATATTCTCATTATATATTGAGAAATAATATTGTAAGAAACAGCAAATACAAAGTTATTAGAGTTTATACGAACTTTCACAAGTTGAGTTTAGCTTTGTATGAGTGGTATCGTTTAATAATTATCATAATTTTAAATTTAAGAATAACTTATTTAATAAACAAATTGAGCTTAACTCGAGTTGCTTATCGAGTAGTATTGTATATTTGCCATCTTAATTACAACGGACACAAAAGGCAAATAGCAATATTGTCCCATTATAATTGTTAAAATAGATTAAAAATGGATAACTTAATGCAATCCTTTTAGAAAGATTTTGAATAGAGAATGCATATTCCAAGTGTTTTGATAGTTAAAAAAAGGAAAAAGAAGAAGAATGTGTCAATTTTAAAGGTTAAAGTTTAGAATACAATTTAAAAAAAGAGAAAAAATATTTGAAATTGTGAATTGTGTAATTGTCGCATTATCGCTTTAAAAAACGTAAATAACATATACATATATATGAAAATAAATAATTTTTTAATAGTATACCTAACTTTTTTTCAAAGCAAATATGCGATATTTACGCACTTCACGATTATATGTAAAATTATTCTTAAAAATAATGTATAAAAAAATCTATAATAATTATTATAAATTATTATAATAATCCCTTGAATTCAGGTGATTGTTTTCTCAGCTACAAATTTGTGAGCAACTTAATGGTAAATTTATAGATCTACTTTTCATATTCACACATTACATATTATATTTTTTTTTATTAAATGTGTGGTATATAAATGATAAGTAGAAGAATTCAATTAATTTTTAAAAAATAAAATTAAAAAAATAATAAATAAATAAATAAATAAATGAGTAATTTTACATATAATAAAGTGCAAAAAAGTAACATAATCACTTTAAAAAAATATGTAACTCATTATTAAAAAATTAATTTTTTATATATATCTTATATCTTATTTATTTTATTAAAAAGATTATATAGTAATAGCATAACTTATAATTGTAAATATTTTTTTTTTAAATTAAAATGTAATATACGAAGATGAATAGAATTTTTCAAATTTACGGTCAAACCATGGGCTTTATTTGATTGTTTTACTACAAATTTGTGTAAACCGTGTCCCTGCGCGTCACAGCTCAATCCTCGCTTTTACACTCGTTCCTCTCTCTCTGTCTGTCGGTCTCTCTCTCGATGCCCCATAAATAGATCAGGGTAGAATTTTCTTGGATCACATTTTCCTAGAAAGTCGAAGAAAGTCCAAGGAAGAACTAGAAACAAATTCGGGTTATTTTTCTTCTTCAAGACCTCGCATTTTCGATCTTTAGGTACTCTCTCCTAAAATTGTGTTGTTCTTTGCGTATCCATTGTGTTTAGGTTTTAGTTTTGCTACACTTTCTCTGTTAGCAGTTGGCTAATTATGTATGGTGTTCTCCATCATTGACTTCCTTGGTTAGATTCGATATTTAATTATTCAATTTTTTGCAATGCCAATCACCGAATAATCTTATGCTCATTTACACCAATTCTTGCAGTTTGTTCTGTCCGGTTACCTATTAACTGGAGGAAAACAAAAGAAAATACTTCTGAAAATTCATTGATTTCTTGTTAATTGGAACTCGAAAAACTAAGGTTGAAAGCAATTGACATGGAATCGATAATTGGGTTCTGTTCAATTTGCCATTTTTAAGCCAAATCAAGGAATATAGTGTCCGCATTTTCCTTTCTCTTATCTTCCTCCAATTTATCGGAAACCAAAGAAAAGAGTACCTTTCTTCGTATTTATTGTTGATTGAAATTTTCCATCATATTTGTCGTTTCATTGTTTTCCCGAAACGTTGAATTGTTTTGTTATTCTGAACAGTGGGGTAACATTTTTCATTTTTCTGCCGAGATGAGTTTGAGAAACGGGAACGTTCACTCCGTGACTTGTAATGGAGGAGATGTGAACAAGCCCTTCAAGATCTTCGTGGGTTATGATCCACGCGAGGATCTTGCCTATGAGGTGTGTCGGCGTTCGATCTTGAAGCGGTCCTCAATCCCCGTTGAGATTATACCAATAATACAGTCGGATCTAAGAAAGAGCGGTTTATATTGGCGAGAACGAGGCAAGTTTGAGAGCACTGAGTTCTCATTTTCTCGATTCTTGACTCCATACTTGGCCAATTATGAGGGTTGGGCAATGTTTGTGGACTGTGATTTTCTGTACTTGACAGACATTAAGCAATTGAGGGATTTGATCGATGAAAAATATGCTATTATGTGTGTTCAGCATGACTATGCCCCAAAAGAGTCGACCAAAATGGATGGGGCAGTTCAAACAGTGTATCCAAGGAAGAATTGGTCTTCTATGGTGCTTTACAATTGCGGACATCCCAAGAACCAGGTTTTGACTCCGGAGGTAGTGAATACACAAACAGGTGCTTTTCTTCATAGGTTTCAGTGGCTTGAGGATGACGAAATTGGATCGATACCATTTGTTTGGAATTTTCTTGAGGGCCATAACAAGGTTGTTGAGAATGATTCCACCACTTTCCCCAAGGCAATACACTATACTCGTGGAGGACCATGGTTTGAGGCTTGGAAGAATTGTGAGTTTGCAGACCTGTGGTTGAATGAAATGGAGGAGTATATGAAGGAAGCCAAGAAGAAAATTGAAGAGTAGAATGAATCAGACCTGTGTCATGTTGTATTCTTTATATTGAATGTGTTATGTCATTCCTAAAGCTGATAAAGATTTCTTGGAGTAGAACCATAGGCATTGCAGGCATATATGTAATGCTTTGTGGCATTCTTTGCACCATTCTCTACTATAGATACTGCAGGCATACATACACAATACACTTGGTATGTGTTGGATGCTTACTTGTTTAACTATCCATTGAGATGTAATTTTCAGATACTTATGCAATAGAATTAATTCTTTTAATGAAATTTTCAGTACCTTCGCAATGGGTCTTTTCAGCTATGTCTGCCATTATTATCATTATTTATGATCGAAAGCATTTTACATTTCACTGCTAGCTGTTTTGAACCAACTTTTGGTCTTAGATCTATATGTTGTGGTTGCTGTCTGTATAGCTGTCCAGCTTTTGTTTTTAAGAGACAACTACAGTGAAGAATGACTTACACTGGCCAACCATTTTGAATGATGACTTGTGCTGCCCCTTTCATAATTCGTAGTTCATAATGAAATGGAAGTTGGACAGAGTGGTTCTTTTAAGAAAATCAAGAATCAACTTAATTATCTCAGCAAGCAATTGTTGCCTACTCTTTATCATTTTGCTTACCTTGAATCCTTCAAATGCCATAAGAGTGGATGATTTTGATGAGGTTTGAATAGTGAGTTGAGATGAGTTGAGCTGAGATGAAAATTGAAAGTTGAATAAAATATTATTTTTTAATATTATTATTATTTTGAGATTTGAAAAAGTTGAATTGTTTATTATATTTTGTATGGAAATTTAAAAAAATTGTAATAATTAGATAAGATAATATAAAATGAGTTGAGATAAACTCTAAATTCAAACGGGTTTATAAATTTTCCTCAAAAGTAATTGAATTCAATTGCTTCACATGCATGCTCACATGTAATGCCAAGTCTGCAATTGATTGTTGCTAGACAAGTTGGCAGGGTGTTTGGAGGGAACTCGGATCATGGCTACGAAAGAAATCTGCTGCTGGTCCTTCTGGCCTTTGGAGTCCCTTCCTGTTATAAGTTGTTTACTGGGTTCCTAATTCAGAGTTTAGAGTCAAGTTTTGTTTTTGAGCAAACTCATCCTCGGATAGAGGGTTATAGGATGTGCAGGCTCTGCACTCTTTTTTTAAAAGAAAAATAGAATCTTAAATTTATCTATTTTTTAAAAAAATGCTCATGATTTGTAAAAATACCATTTCTTTTTTGGAAAAATCATACCGATATAGATAAAAAAAAAAAAAAAATGTAAGTAGTTCATCTGTCCTATATCATTGACTGTGGGAAAATGTTGGTGCCGCACTCGTCATTTTAAAACTAGTTACATGACGGCATGATTCAGAAATTCAAAATTGTAACTGTATTTCCTTTTTCCAAAGAGTTGTGGATGTCTGATATGCACTTACTTCCACGTGATGATTGGTTCCTACATGATAAAGGAGTGCTAGGTCTATTTTTTTTTTCTTTTTTTTTTTTAAAAAGAAACAAATAACCAGATATTGAATAAGAGAACCACATTAAAATGAGTTATTTGTATGATGCTGACTAGTCACATGCAATGCAGTTTCGAATCTAGGTCGGGGAATCATTTATTTTGGTCAAAAGTCATATAGGTCACTGAGATATGACACCATTCCATATATTTAAATTATTCGTTGTTCAATAAATAATTATTTTTACGATATTTGTGACTTTATTGCAAATCCAATTTTCTCTTATGCGTCACTCCAATCCTTTTATTACATTTGTGTCTAATTGTCATTTAAGAAAACTGTTATAAATATAAAGAGATTATATAAAAATAAATTCATAAATTGACATAATTTTACTTGATACGTTAGATTTATTTTATATTAAAGATAACAATCTAACATATTATATTAATCCGCCTCAGCTTATAAATCTACTTTTATATAATTTATTTGTGATTAAAGTATTTCTCTTTAAGAAAACCTTCACATCGGCTGTAGTGGTTTTCCAAACTTTACACCTACTAATACGGTAAGGACATGTTAGCAACTTAAACTTTTCTAAAAGTGTGATGCTATCATGTTAGTATTTGGAAAAAATTCTATTTAGTGTCATCTATATTACACATCAATATGTAATTTATTATTTTTATTTAAACATATATATATTGACGTGTAAATATATATATTTAAATAGAATAATAAAAATAACTAATTATATGTTATTGCGTGGTGCGGGGATTGTGTAACATTTATCTAAATCTTATGGTATACTTTTTGAAAAAAAAAAAAAAATTACTATAAAAAATATTTTTTTATAGAAATTCTAAATTAACTTTTTTAAAAAAATAAGTGTAAATATCTTTTTCCACACCCAAAAACTGTAAATATTAATATTCTTTTATAACGTAGATCTATCAATGTCTTAAAATAAAAATATCGATATTTAGTTGAAAACTCAGTACAACTACAGCACTCCCAGGAGGTGGCAATGATAAAAGATTTTTCTCGCAACGGAAAATCGATTTTGTGACAACCAAAAGCCGCCACTTCATAAAGTGAAAACCCTCCCTCACTCGCAAGCCCACCCTCTCCCCTCTGCTTCTTTACTTTGTATTTCAGGTAGAGAGAGGGAAAGACAGAAGGAGTGAAGACGACGGAGTTTCTTAGTAGAGAAAAAGTCGGATAGACAGAGAGAATCACAAACCCTAATCTATCATTGGATGAGGTCCGTTTCTTTCCGCTCTGGACTTTTATTTTTAATTTTTAATCACTTCGTGTTTTTGCTTGCCATTGGTTGATGCAGTTTCTGATTTGTCCTTCATCTTTAATTTTAATTTTATTATTATTACTATTACTTTTTTGGTTTTAGGTTTTGTTGGAAGCACGTGAATCGTGGAACCTATCACCTTTTTTTATTATTTTATTATTTTATTAATTTTTTTATAACATAATTGATTGGATTGCGTGCGATTTTCTCTGTTTTTTCTTTTGTTTTCTTTGTGCAGGGAGTATGAGATTTAGTTCAAATGTAGAACATGATTCGTTGGTTTTCGTTCGGTGAAGTGCCTCAAAAAAATTTGCCATGCCTAATGTGGATTCATTCCTCTTCAATAGGACATATAATTGTAGATATATATTTTTTTGATAAGTAACTTTAGATATGTATGTCTGCGTGAGGATATCTTTCTTTAGATGAATGAAACAATGTATAGTTGAAGAGGTGGGATAACTATGATGAACTAAATATATGCGTGAGACCAAATTTGCCTTTACACTAAATATATGTTTAAATTCGCTTTGCTCTCAATATATATAAAGAAGAAATGAGCTCATGCTTTGATGATTTAGAATTTTGGTGCATTGTCAATGTAGGTCATCTTTTGACGATTCTGAATTCTTCCCTCCAAATGAAACCAAAGCCAGATGGGGTATCCAGAGCTCAGTCAAGAAATTTTCAGGGTGAAAGGCCAAATTGGATTCTCATTGCTGCTGGTGCCTTGTTAAGTACATTGTCAATTCGCCTTGGTTACAGGCTGAAGCAGGCACTCAACACAAAGCAGCAAGAAAATGCTAGAATTAGTTCAAAAGGTCGTGTAATATGTATACCAATTGCAAATTGTCCTTTGAGATTTGCTTGCTCCTGACTGTGAAAGTTGTTTACTATTCAGAAAATGGGAAACCCTCCAATCGAAGGAAGCCTAGTTCCCGTCTGCACTCGAATGTGTATTCCTTTACACGAGAAGATGATGACTGCTTCAATTGCATTTTAGGTGTGATTTAGTTATATTTTCAACTTTATGAAGATTAAAGATAAGTTTTAAGTTTGATATCAAACTTGTTTATTTATCAAAAAAAAAAAAAAAGTTTGATATCAAACTTCTGTTAGTGGTCATAATCTGCTAATTGCCTGCATTTTGATTTGCAGCTTGATAAGGTCTTATTACAATGTCCTGGTATCTGTATATAGAATAATGGTGTTAGCTTACCGGGCGTGATCTTTTTTCATTTTGGATGTGTGGTAAGACTGATAAAGATAGAACCATTTAATTCAGAGGAGAAAATGATTAGAAATGAATGGATAACTATGGCTCTGCACCGTTGATAGACTTTTTGTCTGGTAGTCAAATCCCCACCCACGAGAGCAGCTGTCTTTTTATTTGAGTAGCCAACAAATGAAAGAGTTTGTAGCTTTTCACCATGTGTGTGTTTTACATGACAATTAGAAAATGGATGTAATAAGGTGGGTCTCCTTTTCTGGAATTGTTAATATACAGAGACGTGCAATCTTGTATTGTAATTTTTGTTGTTGTTTCTTTTTTTTTTTTTTTCAAATTATTTGCATGAAAACAAAACCCCTGAGAAACCTGAGAAAACAAGAGCTGGAAAGCACAAGAAGAAAGGGAGTGGTCATGAGACTCCTGTAGAATTGATTGTGTCTTCCTCTCAATACCTCTCTGGTTTAATTTCTATGTGACCTGCCAAACTTCAGTGCTCAAATTTCCTTCCAGTATCAGTCAATGTTGTTTGGCCCAATTGATGCCACGAGTTGGGGTGGAGGACAACATCACCTTTTTTTCTCTTAGTCTGTTACCCTTCTTCTAGCCCTACATTGCCAAAATTTCACTTATCTGGACTGTTTGAGAGTAAAGTCACACATTCTAATGGAATTTGTAAAATTCTAAGCTTAGAATCTCGTTTATTTGACAGGAACTGAAGGCATGATGAAGATAAAGTGCCCGCCCAATGGTCAGATGCTGAGTGAATCTGATGGAGCTCTTCCTTTGATCACACTTCCTACTCCCGAATTTAACAAGGATAATGGTGTTATTTGGTCATCTTCTCCTGATCGTCTTGAAATGCCTCCAAAGCCTTTCCACCATTCAAACTGCTCAGACTCTCCAAGTGTCTCGGAATCTGGCTCTGATATCTTCAGCAAGCGGGAAGTAATACATAAATTGAGACAGCAGTTGAAGAGAAGAGATGATATGATACTGGAGATGCAGGACCAGATTATGGAGTTGCAGAATTCACTGAATGCTCAGCTAGCACATTCTACACATTTGCAGTCACAGCTTGATGCCACAAACGGAGACTTGTTTGATTCTGAGAGAGAAATCCAGAGGCTGAGGAAGGCAATTGCAGATCATTGTGTGGCACATGTGGGCCCCAATGACAAGCCCTCCACAGTAACAGCTTGGCCATCTGAGACAATAAATGGCCATGCAAATGGGTATATTGATAGGAAGAGCAATTTTGACAAGCCAGAAAAAGGAAGAGGAGGTGGGGAGAGGATTGAGATGCTCAAGAGGGAAGTGGGAGAGTTGAAGGAAGTGATTGAAGGAAAGGAATATTTGCTTCAGAGCTACAAGGAGCAGAAGGCCGAGCTTTCCATGAAGATGAAGGAGTTGCAGCAGAGATTGGATTCTCAGGTTCCCAATATTTTGTAGGTGCTTAGTTTGTCCATTCTTGCCTTTTTAAACTTCATCATTTCAGGCTCCAAAAATTTGAAAGCTTCGATTTCTCTCTCTCTCTCTCTCTCTCCAAATCTGGTTTGGCTAAAGTTTTTGGTTTTGTATTTCTGGTGGTGCATGTGTGCAAGTGGATGATTGAGAGTGGACCATCTGTTTCTTGAGAAATGTTTGCTGTCTATGTAGATAACACGTAATTATTTTCCTTGGAGAGTTGTGTGTCATCTTTGTTAAAAGCAAAAAAAGAACATTTTCCATCTTACTGATACACATTTTATAATGCATATCATAAACTGTGAGAATCGACTACCAGCTGCTAAATAACATCATTCATTCATGGTCTTGATGGTAATGCAAGATTCAAACCCTTGGGTGTAAACAATTTTTAAAGATCACGGCCTATTGATAACAAGCTGATTATTTACTTGATTATTTTCTGTCTTGTTTTCTATAATACACCATCAAAATTCATTTTCTATTTAGTTAATAACTTTTACATCAATTTATCTATTTTTTCTTCATATCATTTACATAAATTTTTTTATTCTTTTTAAATATTTCCTTAAACTATCAATAAATTTGCAATATCTTTATATTTTTTTATATTTGCTATATATTTTTATATGCAATGTGATATAATTTTGTTCTATATGAACAATTCACAGTTGCAAATATTTTTTCTCAAAATTTATCTTTCTTTGTACATCACTAAAAGGGAAACAAACGACTGTTAATAACTTTTCCAAAAGAATACCAACAGCGATAAAGATCGGTCAACCCTCCAAAATAGAAAAGGGAGAGATTGGCAGAGCTGCGTCAAGATCATCTAATCTCTATCAGGACCTCCAAAGACATCGGTTAAAGGTTGGTCCATACTCATTCATTATATTTTTCAGGTCATGAAAAATAAATGAGCATTGTTCATTTTAAAGACTACGATATTAATTGTATCCTGGAAATTGATTGTGGTTTGGTTTTGCCGGAAATGTATGTGCGGTTGCCTCCTCGGAGTTGCCGAGGGAATCCCACAAAAGGGAAGAAATACTTTTTACCTGCAAACAGATGGTTTCAGTAATGAATTTTTGTAATGGGTGCTTTTGCCGAACAAATCTCAACACCATGTTTAAAATTGCAACCCACAAGCAGTTTTGTCAACATAAGATAAAATTAGGACGAAAAAGGAAAACATTTTTCTCATAGTACCAAAGTATACGTGGCACTATGATTTAGCTTTACTAGACCAAGCCATGGATGCGATCATCTTCCAACCTACTCAGATAAACATCATCTCACATAGCAACCTTTCTTTGCGCCACCACATCCACCCCCAACCAAAAAGCCCTCTTTTCACCTCTGTGAGCAGCAGATTTCGATGTTGCATTCCTCTGAATATATCACCATATATCAACTACCATGATTGAGCAGCGACTTCACGCCCAAGTAACTTTACGTATAGCGAATACACTTTTCCTTCAAAGGTTAATGCATGTTGCAGTGATTTCCATACTACCCAGTCAAGGTTCATCTAGAATTCAAATCAAATTCCCCAACTTCTCTCCACCCATCTTGCATGCCTGCTTCTCCATTTTCAGTCTCTTCATCGTTCAAGAAATCTTCAGATGGTTCCTTCTCATCCCTCTGATTATTGTTTCCCCATCCATTCATCATCTCATCTACATTACCACCTTGCTCATGCTCCCCCATGTCATGACCAATTGCGACGTCATTGCCCTGGGACCCAAGTGCACTTGCTCGTATTGCACCTCGAGCCATCATTTCTGCATGAGCCTGTGATTCAGCTCTCACTTGCTCTGCCTGAACCATGGCTGCCATTCGCAATTTAGCTTCATGAGCCTCACGACCAGCCTTCTCTCTGGATTCTATCTCTGCTTTTACTTCCAGGATGGCTCGCTTCTCCTCTTGGAGAAGAGCCTGCTCAATCATCAATCTCTCCTCAGATCGAAATTCCCCCAAAGCTCGTTTACGGGATATTATGTTGAAGGCAAGGGCCTGCTTCTCAAATGTTGCTGTGAACTCTGCAACTTTGGCAGCAATGTTATGATCCCACTGTTGGGATCGAGAGGGCATCTGGCCTGTGGTGTCAGAATCGAGGATCTTATCATCCTCTTCTGCTTCATAGTCTGCCACCACATGATAAGGTAGCAATCTGCATAGATTTTAAGAAAGCTGGGAATAAGATATCGTATGGATTTAAACAAATTCAAATGATTAAAAAAACACAATGCTTGATATCCAGTTTATAACTTCCTCATTTGGAATGATTCATATGAGAAGCATGCCCCATCTTTTTGGAGTGTGCCAACTTTAACCGCAGGCCGTGTATCTTAATCCTGCATCTCTTCAGCTTTGCCAAAAAGAGACTAAGTTATTGCCTCGCAACTTCCCCCCTTAAAGTTCATTTATATGCCCATCCAAGAAAAAATAGTTTAAGAAAGTATCTTCTTGAGACATGACCGCAACCTATCATGATAAACCAAAAGGAAGAAATGGAATATATACAATAAGAATGTATAGGAGGTGATTGTGTTCTCCAGGCAAGCAGATATGTGTCCAGAAAACAAAATATGTGGCTGTCTAAGTTACTTATATGACGCAGTTTTAATGCCATCTATCAAAAAGCACCGAAATACATTAACCTACACAATGGACTTTAAGCAGGCAATGTTTTTATTTTTATTTTTCCAATCTCACTCATAACTATTAATAAAATGAGAGCATGCTTATGATGACTGATGCGATATTTATGTGGTGGAAATATTATATATATGCATCTGATAAAATGTTCTTTTCCATTAACTGAACAAAATATGACTAAAATAGTACCGAGAGAGTCTGGATACCTTACTTTGGATAACTTGCATTTCAAAAAGAAAACCACTCATATTATTTATATGATATATCAACAAGGACAGCAGTCTTGTCGCGCATTAGCTTTGCCATATAGCTTTCTATGTTTGTTGCAACAAAGATATAGTTTTCCATACATTGGTTTCTCCTTAAGTATCTACCTCAAGGTACCTAATTCGTCATAAAAAACCAAGGCCGCATAATGATTATTGCCAGTTTCAGTAGAGCAACTAGAAACACCAAGGGTAGCAATGGAAGATGAAGGACATATTTAATTGACCAATGAAGCCCCCACAGGTTTTTTTTTTTCAGCACAAATTCCTAATATATGGAAGTTCAGACTGACAATGACAGATATATCTAGTCTCTCATCTATACTTCTAGTTACTATCAGTGTTCAACTAATAAACAAACATAGCTTCAAATTAGAATAAATTAAAATAAAATTGCCCCAGGGATATGTCAGCTCTTCTTTTTTTTTTTTTTTTTTCTTCCTAATAAGTAAGAAGATATTTTATTGATATAAAAATAGGCATAGCCCAAGTACACCAGAAGTATACATGTGAATACACCAATTAGGGATATGTTAGCTTTTGACGGTAGAAAGCCTTCCAAAAGTTCATATGCATGAAATTATAAAATTCACATTAGTATGTCATGAATCCTCTATTTGGATTCTGGAAGTATATAATACGACATGAGAAATAATCATGAACAATCTTACAATTCCAAAATCCATGATTAAACCTAATTTAAACGAAAAACTCTTGCACCCACGAAGAAAATGGTGCAATTTATACATGAGCCTTTACACTAGATGCATCTATAATTGCAAAAAATAGTGTGGAAGTCTCATTGAGAGAAAATATATATATATATATATATATATATAGAACAACCATGCAAAGGGTCACAAAAACTCTTCCCAATAAAATCAAACGAAATATGCTCAAAAGGAGAAAACCAGGCCCCTGAATTGAGTTAGAGGGAAAACCATATCGAGTAGGGCACTTGACTTGCTACTCCAGAACGAAACACATTAATTGTACAGCATTTACAATCTTTCAAATGTGTTACCACATAATTTTCACGTCATTCAGCCAGCTTCACAAGCACAACATCATGTAGAGAAAAATTAGGACAAAAGGTAGTAACTTTAGTCCATTCAAAATTGAAGAAAAAAAAATCCCCAATCTGACAACAGTGTTATAGACTGAAATACCAAGAGAAAACACAAACATTCATGCACATTCCTCAGAGGAAAAGAAACAAGAAAAATTCTTTAGTTCACTTTATAATAGGAAATCAATGCCGTTGTTGACATTGTTATACCCATTATTTGGCACAAGTTTGTCACACCAATGTGCACATGTTAGCTGTTAACTATTAATTCCAGCTGCACCACCAAGTGTTCCAAATGAAAACTTAAGAAACTAATCCCATCTTCCCAATTCAAGCAACAAAATGGCAATTGCTTTTTGCATTTTCTGCTTTACTATTTCTTTGTGTATTTTCTTTTTGCTTAATCATAGTAACAAATCAAACCAACACATATATCATATAGGAGTATAGATGACAAGGTTGTGCAGTCCAAAACAAAACAAACAGTTCAACATCATATGGCACATTTCTCCGAGCACCAAAATTATAATTCAGTTTGTATCTAAATTTTCCTCACATATTTGGGACAACACGTTCACAAAGCTTTCCAATTCTCACTCTGCCACAGGTATCAACATGAAATTGAAGCAAACCACACTCAATCTTCATTCATGCTGAAGTGGCCTATGTCAGATAATATGAATTTTGTTTCGTCCTCATATGTGTAAATTGTTGTACTCACCGACCCAAGAATGGGAAACATAATATCTTGGCTACTTTAAGCAAAATGCAACTACTCTGTTTCTGTCTCTATTATGGAAACAACAGATCTACTTATCAGAAAAGAATGGAAGCAACATATCTCCGGCTATTCACCATATAGAAAATCCAACAACAGAGAGAATTCCCTAGCTGCAAGATACATTGAAATCTCCAGTAACCCATTTAAATCATGCCAGGCAAAACATTCAGCAGACCCAATGCTCACATGTCAAGATAAGCACAAAGTACCATTTGGTACCTTCAGAGCATGGATGACGTGATAAATAAATTCCTTACATAAGCACCAATTTTAATTGACATTGCATTCTGTGGTGGAAGGAAGTTCCATGTGTCCGTAATTTGGGGCTATCTAATAATTAGTCAGTACCAGGAATCTAATACAAGAGAGCAGTCCGACAAATTCGCACATATTCACAAAACAATTAAGTTTGTACGTAGGTATGTATATCTCTCAGCCAGAAATCGTTCATTAGTGTGCAAATTACTCTAATTCTCTTCCACCATTCGGAATGAGAGTATACAACAAAATCACCCAATTGTGGCAAAAAATATTATCACACTGAAACAAAGAATATAGAGCAATTAAAATTCTCTCCAAGTAAATGCAAAACCCAGTTAACTCATTCTCACAAAATTCGAAGCAACACAAAGAAAGTCGCACAATTTCACATTTCACAAAATCAATTAACCGAAAGCACATAAACCCTTCAAAAAAAAAAAAAAAAAAAAGAAAGAACCTTTCGCAGGCGTCTTCGAGTGAAGCGAAGGGGCGCTTGAAGTCCGGGTGGCACACTCTCCAGGCGTCCTGGTACGCCATTTGGAACTCCGTCTGGTTTACGGGTGGCCTGATCGCCCTATTTTGCGGCTGCTGCTGTTGCTGTTGCTGTTGTTGCTGTTGCGATTGTTGCTGCTGAGGGCCCTGGTTGTTAGGGTTTTGTTGCAAATTAGGGATATTGTTGATGGGGACGTTAGGATTGTTGGGGTTTGGTGCGAGATTGATAGGTCGGATCGGACGCAGGTGCGCGTCGATGTTTGACGGGAAACGAGAAATGGCCGCCGCTTGTTGCTGCTGCTGCTGCTGTTGTTTTTGAAGCTGTTGGTAAAGCAGGAATTTCTGTTGCTGCTGCTGCTGTTGCAACATCATTTGCTGTTGTTTTTGTTGTTGCTGCTGCTGCTGCTGCTGTTGGTGTTGCTGCTGCTGCTGCTGCTGTTGGTGTTGTTGAGCCAACGCCTTTGCCTCCTCCATCTCTTCTAGTCTCAGACAAACAATAACACTAGTAATAAACCGTGCAGTCTTTGCCTAAATTTCCCTTTACAAAACCTGACTTTTTCCTTCCCTATCTACCAACAAAATTTGCAAACCTTTTCTCTGTCCGTAGAATAAGATCTGTGGCTTTCTGTTTCTTTCTCTCTCTATCTGTATACAAAACAAGGTCATGGGGAGATGTGCTTGGGAGGTCCGTCACACAGTCTCTCACACACAGTCTGTGAAGCTGATGACGTGTGCATCTCTATTTTTGGCACCACGTGGAGCAATCACCCAAGATCACGATTCACACCTCAACATTGCCTCACGTTTGAATTTCAATGAATCGAAGTGATAGTTAATTTAAAGCGTTACGCTTATCGATCAGGTGTCTAGCATGATCAGTTTAATTTATAAAATAAATTTAAATATTATAATTTTTTTATAAATAAATCTTATATATAAATAGTATATTATATATTTAGATTTGAGAAAACTATAATTCTTACAATAATTAATTTTATATAAGGCATTAAAAAACAATTTGATTCAATCGTTTTAGTGAATATTTTAAATTGGTCGATAAATGGTTTTATTGACTGATTTAAACAGATCCAAGTTGATTTTAAACTAATTTTTTTTTTGATAACAAGCCGTAAAGATCATAGAGTATTTTCAACTCTTACATTCTGGCTATCAAGCCAATAAACCTGAGACAAAAAAGCAGGAACTGATCCCATCCAAAGTTCTACATCCGGGATAGACCATGCATGTTTAGCTAGAGTGTGGGCCACCTGATTTCCACTTCTGCACACGTGTTGCACCTTCTTCTCTTCAAAACAGTTCATCATATTCTTAACTTCCTTCAGCATGTTGCCTTGCAATGAAAGTGAGTCTTGATTGGCCTTCAACGCTTCAACCATCAACAGGCTATCGCTTTCCAGTACAATCTTCCTTATACCCAGCTGTAGGATGAATTGAAGGCCTCTTAGTATCGCAACTAGCTCCACAGATTATGGGTCATGCAGTTCGTGTTCCGCCTTGCTCATTGCTAATACCATCTCCCCCCTTTCGTCTCTAAGAACTCCACCTACTCCAGCCTTCTTCAGATCAAAAAACAGTACAGCATCAACATTTAGTTTATAAAAGCCATGAGGGGGTACCTGCCAGCAACCTGTTTTGTGCATTGTATAGCTCGGTTCCACCCTAGCTTGAAGGCATGGCTTGAATGTATTAATGGCATTATTAGCAACCTGGAAGGGGTCCAGCATTACCTTCTCAATAGCCCATTTGTTTCTCCTATGCCATAGTGACCATGCAATCAGAAAGAATCGACTTAGTAGACCCTCATCCCCTCTGTGCAGCATTTGTAGAGCAACATCTAGAATAGTACTAGCAGCATTTAGTTCGTAAATATTTGGCATCAAACGCTGCCACACTTTTCTAGTATCCAGACATTTTATTAGAGCATGGGTGCAGTCCTCAATTGGGAAGTTACAGAAGGGGCAGTTTGCATTCTCAATGATTTTCCTTTTCAGCAAGTTTTGCTTGGAGGGGAGGCACTCTTGAATAACTCTCCATGCAAAAACTTTAACTTTGTTAGGGGCCTTCATATGCCAAATTGCCTTCCATAATTTATGCTTTTCTCTTGTGTTGGAGCATTCGGCTCCCCCAAGATTGTGTTGGGCTGTGAGAAACCTGTACCCACTCTTAACACTATAAACCCCATTTTTTTCATGCCTCCACACCAGTGTATCTTCATGTACGCCCGGGCTTAAGAGAATTTTCAGAACATCTGAGGCTAAGCTTGGAATAAAGAGAGCTCTAACCCTCGAGACACTCCACCAACCTGAATCAACATCAATTAGAGAGTCCACCCTTGCTGAAATATCTCTACTTACTGTACCCTGGTCCTCCATAATTAAAGACCCGTGACCCGGTACCCAAATGTCTTGCCATATGCGAATACCAGCCCCATTACCAATTCTCCATTGACAGCCCTCCTTCAATAAGGTCCTAGCTTCCCAGATGCCTCTCCATGTAAACGAAGGGTTCAAACCCCTTTGAGCATCAAAAAACGAAGAGTTTGGGAAGTACCTAGCTTTCAGCAGTTTATAGACCAGTGAATCTTCCTGTTTCAGCACCCTCCATGCCTGTTTTGCTAAGAGGGCCATATTGAACCCTTTCAGGTCTCTAAAGCCCATTCCGCCTCTCATTTTTGACACACACAGCTTGTTCCATGCAACCCAATGAATTCTTCGCCCATCATCTCTTTGTCCCCACCAGAACCTCGCCATCATCTTTTCTAGATCTCCGCACAAGCTGCCCGGGAGCTTGAAACAGCTCATGGCAAAAGATGGAATAGAGCAAGCTACAGCTTTCACTAGAATTTCCCGTCCCCCTTGAGACAGGAGTTTTTCTTTCCAGCTCTGTAATCTCCTCCAAACACGACTCTTTATCTCCCCAAATGCAATTGTTTTTGCCTTACCAACTATGGGGGGTAGTCCCAAGTATTTCTCATATTGTTGAGTTGTGCTTCCCCCCCACATGGCCATGATGGATTGTCTCAAGTGGTTAGGCACATTAGAGCTAAAAATCATGGCTGTTTTCTGCTTATTAATCATTTGGCCCGATGCTTGTTCATATCTCCTCAAAAGTTGCTGGATGTTAGCTGAAGTAGTGGTGCTGGCCT
The DNA here is from genome assembly GCF_018687715.1 of Carya illinoinensis. Classification (NCBI taxonomy): domain Eukaryota; kingdom Viridiplantae; phylum Streptophyta; class Magnoliopsida; order Fagales; family Juglandaceae; genus Carya; species Carya illinoinensis. The sequence goes on from NC_056757.1 coordinate 7,005,249, forward strand.
CACAGAACACTATAGAATCATCCGCAAAGAGCATATGGTTCAAAACTGGTGCCCCCCTACAAATCCTAACACCCTTTACAGAACTGTCCGCCTTAGCTTTTTTTAGTAAACAGACCAAAGCCTCGGTACAAATGAGAAAAAGGTAAGGGGACAGTGGGTCCCCTTGTCTAAGTCCACGGGTAGGGTAGATGGGTTCCGTGGGAACTCCATTCACCAAAATGGAGAAGGAGACTGAGGTGACACACTTCATGATAAGACCCACCACTCCACTGCTAAAACCTATTTTTGACAGGATACACTCAAGAAAATCCCACTCTACCCTATCGTAGGCCTTGGACATGTCCAATTTTAAGGACATAAAACCCTTCCTTCCCCCCCTCTTTTGTTTAAGATAATGGACCAGCTCGTACGCTACTAAAATATTATCAGTAATGAGGCGTCCAGGTACAAAAGCAGTTTGTGTATCCGAAATGATAGATGGCAGTATGGCTTTCATTCTATTGGTAATAACTTTCGCTATTAGTTTATATATGACATTACACAAACTAATGGGGCGAAAGTCAGAAACTAAAGTAGGGGAACCATTTTTCGGTATTAAAATGAGGTGAGTTTTGTTGAGATCAGAGGGAAAATGACCTGTGTTGAGTACTTCCAGCACTGCTGCAGTGACTTTACCACCAACAATATGCCAATATTTCTGGAAAAAGATCGGTGGCATTCCATCCGGTCCAGGCGCTTTGTTGGGATGCATTTGTCTCAATGCTGTACATACCTCTTCTGCTTCATAGGTTCTGTTCATGGCAGCATTCATATCAGCCGTGACTCTAGTCTCAATGCCATCTAAAATATCCATATCTCCCCTCTCGGCTGAAGCAGTGAAAAGGGAGTTAAAATAGCTTCTTATTAACATATCCCTTTGGATTCCTTCTCTCCAACAGCCCCCTTCATCTTTCAGCTTTTGTATAAAATTCCTTCTCTTTCGACTGGAAGCTTTTTGGTGGAAATATTTAGTATTTTGATCTCCACTGCCCAACCATTGGATTCTTGACCTTTGTTTCCACATGAGTTCCTCTCTTTCTAGCCACTGTTGCACCTCCTGTCTAGCATAATTGTGCTCTTCCATTTGCTCCCAAGTTGGATCCATTGATTGTAATAACTTCAGTTTTTCTTGAGATTCCTTGAGCCGCCTATGAACCAGGCCAAATTTTTCCTTATTCCACATGGCTAAGCTGCCCCCACATTTAAATATCAATTGCATAGCATCGTCCATTCTGTTTCTACTAGCCATTACATCCCATGTGTCCTTAATGATTTCTTCACACTCTTCGTGGCCAACCCACATGGCTTCAAAACGAAACAGCTTTTTCCTTCTGTGATAGCTGGGAAAACCAGAAGTGTTCAGACACACCGGGATATGATCGGAGTACGAAACCGACCCATGTTGAACTCTAGCTTCCGGGAAGCAATCCACCCAGCTAGAGGTTGCTAGGCACCTGTCCAGTCTTTCGCAGATTCTGCCCTCACCCTCTCTTCTATTACACCAGGTAAACGCTGGCCCCAAGAATCCCAAATCCAACAAATGGCAATCGGTAAGTACACTTCTAAATGCTTCCAGCTGACTATGTGGTCTCATCCGGCCACCTCTCTTCTCATTATAGTCGAGAATTTCATTAAAATCACCATACACCATCCAAGGCTTATCGACTGTTTGGGCTATTGTTCGAATCAATTCCCAGGTCTGGTTTCGTTTAGTAGCATCCGGGTGACCGTAAAACCCTGTCAGAAACCAGCTTGTTTGACTATCCGTGCTATCCGTAATTAGGGCATGAATATGATTATCCGAATAGCTAAGCACTCTTAAATTCACATCTTTATTCCATAGCAAAACCAATCCGCCACTTCGACCCAGGCTGTCAACAACAAAACAGTCGAAAGGAGCTAACCTGGCTCTATATCCCCCCATTGTACATGAGTTCATTTTCGTCTCTTGTAAGAAGACTACATCGGGAGCTTCCTTCTTGATTAAATCAAGAAGGGTTCGGAGCCCCCGTGGGTTCCCAAGCCCACGAGGGTTCCAACTGATTAGCTTCATTTGGTTTGGCGGGGCTGTCTCGCAGCCTCCGCCATACCAATAACAGCACCCTTGCCAATCACATCCTCCGGTAAGCCGGTGGAAAACTTTTTCGCAGCCCTCAGATCGTCCTGCTCGATAGGGGAGGCTACCCTTTTCCTTGTTCCCAACCCTGTACTCTCTGTTTCTGCCACGGGGGGCTTTGCCCGCTTCCTTTCTTTAAACTTCTTCTTACGCTTGACCTGTTCCATTACTGGACATAGAGCAGGATGCCTAGTTGAGTCATGGTCTAGGATTATAACAGGTTGAAGATTAGACCCCGCATCCTTCTCCATCCCCAAGCTACCTGCTACCTCGATATCAACTCTTTTGATCAGGTTTTCCCCTTTTGCTAAGTCGGGCCTTTGCCCACCCGTCAACTCGGTTTGGATTGGTACATTGAAAAGTTGGTTCTTCTCAACCATTTCCTTTCCTCTCCCTCCCTTTGGTTCCTCCCTTATACCCTCCGACTGGGTCGCCCCACTATCCGGAGGGCCCGGTGACGGTTCTGGGCCATGGGTTTTGGGTTTAGGGGTTCGGGAGTTCCCTGCCCATCCTGTTGGTGCCGCTGCCCTCAACCATTGTCCATAGGGTTGGATTTCATCTACATTATCCCGATTCTTCCGTCCCTCACAGTCCCTCTGAGAATGCCCCATCCTCCCACATTGATAACAAAAATCCGGTAGTCTCTCATAGGTGAAACTCACCCAGCAATCCTTCACTGTACCTATAGAAACCCTCTTACGCCTCATCAGTGGTTTTGTTACATCCAATGCTACCCTTACCCTCATAAATTCACCCCACGCTAAATCGTCATAGTCCACATCTACTTCAACAACTCTGCCCAGGGACGCCCCAATCAACTTACCCACATATTCATTACATGCTATTAACGGTAGGTCATGAATCCGGACCCAGAAAAGTGCTTCGGTTAGGGAAATTTCATGGACTTGTAAATGCCCCTCAAATTCCTTAGTCAAAACTAGTTGTTTGTCAAAATTCCAAGGGCCATCGGTAAGAACACGTACCTTATCTCGCGGGTCGTCGAACTCCACTAGCAGCAGATTCGGATTGAGGTCTCGGAACCGGATGCTTCTATTCGGACGCCAGATTCGTCGCATGGTCTGCTTGAATGCTTCCTGATTGTAGTGTCTCTCGGTCAGTAACCTCACTACCAGGCATTTCTCCCCCCGAGCCCTCACTTCTTCGATTCGGTCCTCCTCAACAACAACCTCTGCAGACTCAGCTGCAGTTAGAGACAATCTCTCATATCTGGCCCGGATCTCCTCGTCCATCCCTATGGACCCCCCTCTACCACTTCTATCGGCTGATCGGCACTGAAAACGGCCGATTTGAAACCTACACTGGGGTAGGGCAAGAAACCCCTACTCTGCCTTCGAGAGAGAGTAGAGAGGGGAAAATCATGTCAAACTTTCTATTCGATTTTAAACTAATTTGATTCGATTTCAATCAATTCAAAATTATATTTATCTTAAATTATCTAACAATTGAGTTTTTTCTTTTAATTTTTTTAACGAAAATATGATAGAATTAAACATATATTAACTTCTTTATTATTTTATTCAATAAAAACTTAAAGATAAAATATGTAGTTTTTTATTTTTTTTAGTTGAACAAAAAATTAAGAAAATGAATGAGTATTTTATATTAAATTTACGATTGTGCATAAAATACTATATTTTTCATGTGTTTATAACTTAATGGTCTTTATCTTTTTATTATATAAGACAAAAAGATGTATGCAGTTAAGGTTAAATACATAAATTATATATTAAAATTATTTAGATTCATATCATATTTTTATTGAAGCTAGTCAAAGAATTTTTATTTTATACTATTTTATACATGATATAACATGCTTGAATTACATCAAATATGATTTTGAATACTTTTTATTAATATCGAAATATTCAATTCAAAACTGCCATAAATTGCCTAATTCTATTTGTTGAATTGCCCGATTTATTAAATCGGTCATTTTTCGATTTCAAACTCGATTCCGATTTTTTAAACCATGATTTTATTTGTCCATGCAAATTCTTCGTAATTCTTTGTGAAAGTTACGAACTACTACCTTTTCATCCCATTCACACAACTTAATAATATCTTTAAATTTTATATAAAAGGAAAACAAGAATCAAGCTATTAATTAAGGACAATATACCACGTAAACATAGTGTTATAAATATAAAATAAGAAGTTAATACTAATAACATAACATAACTCTTTTTGTTCTGCCTTAGCTTCCTATATTTTAGCATATTCATTCGATTGATATCATCATCCTGTGACCTTTTTCAAGAAGCAACTTATTATTATTGGATGTTCCCTTAGCTCCCCAGATCATATCCCTTCGATCGTAATATGCTATGTGTTTACTATTTTCTTTTTCTTTTTCTTTTTCAATGCAAAGATTGTTTAAAAAAAGAGAAATGCGTAGAGATAGGTCTATATGATACAAAGAAAGAGACAGAAATTAAAAGCAGTACTAGGCATCCATTCATTAATAAATACGACCTTAGATTATGTCTGACAATATCTTACCTAAAGATTTATGAAGCCCTACAAGATAACATAAGATAATCAATCTGTCTTTCGTCCATTATAATCCAATCAAAACCTCGGAGATAGATGGGCTTTCAATGGATGTTTCATCACTATAGTGAACTCTTCTTTCTCTGACAAATCAACGTCCTTGTCTCCATCCACAGTTTTCCACTCAAATTTCCATACCAAATTGGCCACAAAATACTCCAAATGAAGCATTGCCAAACCAGACGCAGGGCACATCCTCCTTCCTACCCCAAACGGCATCATCTTAATCTCTCTACTTCCCGTTATATCAAACAGTACTTCCCCCACTCCGCCATCATTGCCGTTCAAGAATCTCTCCGGCTTGAAGGCCATGGGATCCTCCCAAACCTTGGGGTCCCAACCCATCTCAGCAACCATGAAATTCAATTTGGCATTCTTGGGCACCAAGTAGCCCTCCAAAACTACATCCTCTGTCACCGCATGCGGCAAAACAGCATGCCCAGGTGGGTGCCGCCTTAAACCTTCCAAAACCACGGCCTTCAAATACGACATCTTATACAAATCCTCCTCCTTCACCTTCTTGATCTCACCATCACGGACACCAACAACACCTTTAATCTCCGTGTAAAGCCTCTCTTGGACATGCGGATATTTCACCATATTTGCCATAATCCACTGCAACGCCGTGGACGTAGTGTCTGTGCCCGCGTTTAGGAACTCGGAGCACAAGCTGACCATTTCGCCCATGTCAAGCTTTCTTTTTTCCTCCGGCAACTCTAAATCCAGCAACGTATCCACGTACGATACCACGAACTCGTCATCATCTTTGTCTTCCAAGAGGACGTCGGCCTGAACTTTTGCCCTGCTTAGTCTTTCTTGCTTCACTCTCTTCCTCACTTCTATCAAAGGCATTAGGATGGCCTCCTGATCTCTACGAAGGTTGAACAACTCGTCCCAACGCTTACGGAACAATATCATTCCAATCCTTGGAAAGATATTGAGTAGTTTATAGCTGTCGATGGCCAAAAGCTGGCGACGCTGGACAACTTCGATTTCTTTAATCTGGGTCTCGCTGAGCTTGTCCCCGAAACACATCAGAACCAACAGGCAAAACATGGCGTATTGAAAATGGTCGACCACGCAGACAAGGTCCACCTTACCGGAATATTCATTGATAGAGTAAGACATAAGGCGGTCGAGGAGGATGTCCAAGACCCACGAGCGTGCACGAGAGTATGACCTGACGCGCGAAGTGTGGAGGATCTCGGAGGTAAGATTGCGGCGGAGGTGGCGCCATGTCTGGCCATAGAAGGCGGTGTTGATGCTGCGCTGGTTGCTGGTGAAGATCTTGGCGGTGGGTAAAGCGGGGGGGCGGTCAGCGAAGACTGCGCCTCTCTGAACAAGGGCTTGGTGGGCGATCGAACGGTCGGCAACAAAGATGTAGGGCCGGAAGCCGATACGGAGTGTGACTATGGGGCCATACTGGGCGTGGAGGTTGCGAAGGATGGGCTCGAACTCACAGAAGGACTTGCGGAGCCATAACAAGTTGCCAAAGACAGGGATGGTGAGGGGTCCTGGAGGAAGCTGCTGCTGGCCGTTTTCAGAGATTTTCTTGAAGATTAGATGGCAGAGAAGAGCCGAAAAGAAGGAGACGAGGATGATGATGAACCAGGTCTCCATTTTTAGGTCAAATATGTGGAGGAAGGAATGGAATATAAAGGTGAGCGCTGAGCATATCATTGATTCGTGGCAAAAACTGGTCTTAAGAATTTGAGTGATCAGGTCGTAGACGTTACTGTAGGTGTAAAACGACCTTAAACAGCGACATTGGTGAGAAAAAAAAAGTGCACAACGTTGCTGCCACATTGTTATAAAAAAAAAAAAAGAAGAATTTTAAAATTTGAATTTATTATTTATTATCTGGTAGGTCTTTTTTTTCTAAATTAATATGATGGGTAAAGTAAAACAATGTTAAACTTTGGAGTAAATTTTGTGCAATGACCAATTTGATGTGGACAGCTCTCGGTTGTCAATGGCTGAAAGAACATATATATGGATTTAATTTCCTTGGCAAAAAGCCATGTTAGGGACCAATAGTTTATGTACAGAGACTCTTAATATGAACAGTATTTTTGTTATACAATTTAGATAAAATAAGATAAAATGTTTTATTGAAAGTTAAATAAAATATTATAATAATATAATTTTTTAATATTAATTTTTTTTTTAAATTTGAAATCGTTAAATTATTTATTATATTTTATATGAGAATTTGAAAAAGTTGTAATGATTAGATGATATGAGATGAGATGAGATAATTTAACATTTAGTAACTAAATCAGGCCTAAATGTCAATAGTATTTTTGTTATGAAACACAGTTAGATACAATTAGGGGTGTAAAAAAAAACCGGCAAACCGGAAAACCGGCCCGGACCAAACCGGACCGGACCGGTTGTGCCGGTTTTGGAACGGTTCGGTCCGGAACCGGTTTTCATAAATGAAAAACCGGCCGGAATCGGTCCGGTTTCGGTTTCGGTTAGTTTTGGACCGGACCGGACCGGAACTATTTATAATTAATATTATATATAATATATTTTATATTATATATAACTTTTAATCACATAAAAAATAATTACATATATACTAATACTAATATTCTAATATAGATTATAGTTAATACTCATACTAATATAGTTATACTAAATCATTAAAACTAACACTAACATATAACTATACTAATAGTCTAATATTAATACTATTATATTGTCTAATATATTATATAGCTATAACTAATACTAATATATATATACTAATACTAATCGTCTAATATAGGACTATAACAGATTTTTTTTTTTACACTAAATTTCTTATTTTAGTTTTTGTTTTATAGCAGTTTTTTATATAGCGAATTTTGTTTATATAACAGATTTTTTTTATAAAGCAGATTTTTTATATCAGAATTTTTTGCATAACAGATTTTTTTTTTTTTTATAAACCAGATTTTTGATAGCAGAATTTTTTTACATAACAGATTTTTTTTTGCAAAGCAGATTTTTGTAAATGGTAAACAGAATTTTTTAAATCAGTTTTTTCTTTTAAACAGAATTTTTATAAAAAATTTGTATTTTATTAAAACCGGAAAACCGGACCAAACCGGACCGGAAACCGGTAAAACCGGAATACCGGTTTAGGAGAAAAATCGGTGCGTAATCGGTTTTGAAAAATGCAAAACCGGTGCCTACCGGTTCGGTCCTAGATTTTGTACAAAACCGGACCGAACCGGACCGGTTACACCCCTAGATACAATCATAAATAACAATCATAAATATACAAGTGCAGGGCATCAAAAAATGGATAAATAAGAAAATTTGCATAAAAAATTATTTTTTTAATAATAAATCTTATTTTTTTAAATAACATAAATAAAATTTTGGCACTTTATAACTGTATCCAGTAATTACTAGTTGGTTATTTATATAAATTACTTAAGAAAACGTGACACCAATATGAAAGCTCATAGCACATGCACCAACTCCTAAGATTCATCACCACCCCCCTTAATCGTGTCTTAAGCCTCTTGTTAGATTGGATTAAAGCCGGTGATGACATTACCTCTACCACATGCATTGTGTTCATTAATGCCGTGCATGTCTCTCAGACTAATTTTAAAACGTTTACAAGTCCCTATGGATCAACTAGAGTCCATATTTGCTTCTTGTCATGGCCGCTAGGAGATTCAACATTCATTTCTCCAACTTCACATGTTCGTGATGGAATATATCGATCTCATTATTTCAAATAATGCAATTGTGAGGAGCCTTGGGCTCGATAGGATCGATTGGGCCCATTAGGGAAGAATTGAAACGAGCTAGGGACCCAAAATAGGAAGCCTGAGCACCAAGCCCATGATGCGCCTGCACCTCTAGAAGAGCCCACCATGGGCAAGGATCTCTTGGGACCTAAGTGGCCAACCGAGCTTTGTGAGAAAGTACAAAATAGATGCCAATCCCAGGGCCCAGGCGACTGGCATGTCTAGTAATGGGTGCACTTAGCCAGAGGCACGCTGCATTAAATGGGATATGAAGGAGGGAATGCCACCGCTAGGGACTACGCTGCATTTAATGCATGTCAGGGAACCTATGCAAGCAATAACGTGCTGCTTGGGGCGCCATAGGACGACATGACCTCGGCCTGACACATTGTTGTGACAAGGGTGCTAGTGACAAGTCTGATCCAAGTACATCCTAGCACCCCACTATCTCCCTTGGCAGTCGAGCCTAATCCAAGAATAAATATACCAGTCCCACCCAGGGGGCAGGCTCTGCTCTCTTTGTCTTCTTGATCTCTTAGTTTACTCTTAATCTTCTACAGAAGCTCTATCTGACTTTGGCATCGGAGGACCCCGGACTACACTGGAGCCCATCCTTATTCTTTGTTGCAGGATTCGATATTGGGCCATCGTGGTACTGCTCAGGCTGCAAAACATGACATTAACAGTGGTGTTGTCTGTGGGATATTTCCTATAGAAACGTGTACTTCGCATGCCGGCAACAACAAGGTCCCAAACCACACAAAGAGTAGAGAATCAAAATGAATGAATGGAGGCAAGACTCACAGAGATGAATGAGACAATAAAGAAGCTGATGGAGAAAATGGGAACGCTCTCCCACGAGAATGCAAGGCTCAAGCGGACCAATGAAGAACTGCTGGGAGGGGGTGAACCCAGCGTAAACGAACACGTTGATTTGTGGCATATCCCTATGAACATCACTGCAGAAGATGAGAGGTGCAAGATGCACCTTAAACTCCAAGAGCTCCGGGACAAGTATGAGGAGATGGCTAAGCAAATGGGCATGCCGTCCATTGTGGATCAGTTGCTCATCAGCACTGACCTGCCATACAGCACGAGAATTATGGCGGTGCCTCTCCCACCTACGTTCAAGGTCCTGCAAATGGAGGTGTATGATGGGTCCAAGGACCCATTGGAGCACCTGGAAACATTCAAGGCCCACATGACCTTACACGACTTCTCGGGAGAGATTGTTTCTTGAACCTTCCCTTTAACTTGAAAGAAGCCACCTAAGCCTAGTTTGGGCCCTTGCTGCCCAAGACTATAGGTAGCTTCAATGAGCTGGCCCGCCTTTTCATGACGCAATTCATGGCGAGCCGAAAAAGGAGACGACTGGTAGCTTACCTCCTAATGGTGAAACAACGAGATGGCGAGAGCTTGAAATCGTACCACTCTCGGACGACTTCAAGATGACTAAGACGAAAAGATCACATTGGCATCCCTACTGGGGGGAATTTGGCCTCAAAACCCGTTCATCACCAAAATAGCATGAAGGAATCTCACCACATTGAGGGAGTTTATGGACCTGGTAAACAGGTTCATCAATACGGAGGACACCCTCGAGGCCTTAACGGCCCCTCGTCGGTCCGAGATGGAGCAAGCAGATCGGAAGGCGGTTGGACAAAGAGGCGGTCCCAGCCTCGAAAGGGGGAAATGGGGAGTACAAGAGGTAAGGAGAAAGGGAGAAGCCCCAGCCCGACCACGCAGCAAGCCCCATGCCCACTCACGCTTGGTTGTAGAAGGGGAAAGGGGGTCTCCATTACTGCGACTACCATATGACTGATCAACATAGCATCAAAGACTACTATGCCTTGAGGAGGAGAAGGGAAGTCCTGGAAGACTTGTAGGGCCAACGACGGTAGTCAGAGGACCAACAAGACCGGTGCAAGAGTGGCCATACTGGGCACTGGCAGGGTGCGAGCCCAAGAAGGCAAGGAACAAGAAGGGAGACTCAGAGGAGCCCACGACGCAGGAGCCCCACAAGAACGGATAGCCCAATCGGGTAGATACATAGGAGGAGGAATAACCTCGTCAGCCTAGAGGGCGCATGCCTAAAGAGCACGGTATGGGCAAGGGTTTATGACTGGGAGAGCCTTCACTAGAGCCCAGAAGCAGTCTGGGAGTGCCACAATAACCTTTAGCGAGAAGGACGAGGAAGGCATCCTCCACCCACATGATGATGCATTGGTGGTGACAATGCAGATCGCGAACTTTATGACTCGGGGAATCCTAGTCGACAACAACAGTTCAGTAGACATGCTATTTTGGGAAACATTTCTCAAGATGGGGATCAACCTAGACCGACTACGCCTAGCTCTTCTGCTGCTCAAAAGTTTCACAAGTGATGTCGTCCAGCCAATGAGATCCATCACTTTGCCCGTCCTGGCTTGGAAGGCCCCCAAGACCCCAGCAACAATGGCCGAATTCCAAGTGGTTAAAGCCCCCTCTTCATACAATGCAATACTGGGGTGCCTTACTTTGAACAGTTTAGGGGTGGTGACTTCCATCTACCACCTCAAAATGAAGTTCCCCACGAATTTAGGAGTGGGAGAAGTCCATGACGAGTAGATCCTTGCCTAGGAGTATTATGCTTAGGAGTTGAGGCATGAGGTCAAGGTAGTCACAATAGTTGGGGAGACCGTGGAGATAGTTGGGTTGCCTTCATTCCCAATGCTAGCAAAGTAGAACGAAGAGGTTTGAGATGAACAGGCCTTTCGACAGGCTGAGCCAAACGAGCCCCTAGAGCTGGTTTCAATTAACCAATAAAGGGCCGAACGAACGATTCGAATCGGGACCAAGCAAGACCTCGAGTTAAGGTAGGCCCTGAAGCGTCTCGTCATCGAGCACTAGGACATGTTCACTTGGAGTCACAAGGAGATGCCCAGGATAGAAAAATCTATCATCGAGCATCGACTCTGCGTCGATCTGGCAACCTGGAAAGTCAAACAAAAGTGACAAAACTTCAGCGTAGAGAAATATGCGGGCACAGCCTGGAGGTAGACTGTCTCCTTGCAGCGAGGTTAATCCGAGAAGCCCACTACAAGGAATGACTCTCCAATGTGGTCTTAGTGAATAAGGCAAATGGGAAGTGGTGGATGTGCATCGACTTCACTGACTTGAACAAAGTTTGCCCAAAGGATAGCTTTCCGCTACTACGCATTAACCTGATTGTGGACTTAGAGGCAAGACACCCCCTCCTCAACTTCATGGACACTTATTTTAGATACAAACAGATCAGGATGAGCCTGGATGATGAGGAAAATACAACATTCATCACGGACCGAGGGCTCTATTGCTACAAGGCCATGCTGTTTGGCCTAAAGAATGCTGGCACCACTTACCACTGACTAGTTAACCGGATGTTCAAGTAGTAGATCATTCGAAACATGGAAGTCTATGTGAATTACCTGCTAGTGAAGAGCAAAAAGCCTAAACAATGCCTGTCAAACCTTTGCGAAGCCTTCACAGTCCTTCGGTGGTACTAGATGAAGCTCAACCCGTCAAAGTGTGCCTTTAGGGTAGAGTCAGGGAAATTCCTAGGGTTTATGGTCTCTGAGAGAAGGATCGAGGCCAAACCCAAAAAGGTCGAAGCCATAGTAGGGATGCTCTCTCCTCACAACTTACACTAAGCTAGAGGCTCACCGTTGGGGTGGTAGCTTTGAACCACTTTATTCCCCGGTCGATCGACCAGTGTCTCTCATCCTTCAAGGTTCTAAGGAAAGCCCATTAATGGGATGCGACTAGTGAAGAAGCATTTATAAACTTGAAAAAATACTTAGCCCACCCCCCGCTCCTCAGTCAAACAAAGCTGGGTGAGGATTTGACTGTGTACCTGGCTGTGTACCCACATGTTGTGTCAGTAGTACTGGTCCCGGAAAAGGAGGAAGGGCAATGGCTTGTCTACTACACGAGCAGGGCTGTGACGCTCTAACTCCCACGTATGGACACGTGAAAATTGATGCGTCGGGATGATGACAACATATGTCACATACCCCAACGACAAGTGCTAAGTGTGTACACATGCAATATGTGTAAGACAAAAGATGCAGCGAATAGGTTAAAGTCAATTAACTAAATACCAGAATTATTTAAATACAAAATTTCAAATATAAAATGTCTTTAAAAGTTATACAGTTATCCAATATAAATATAATACAAACCAAATACAATAACCAAAAACGGGAAATAAATCCTAATCCAGGAGAAAGTGATCTCCAATCACTCATCTGATGGAGCCGCATCCTCAGGCTCTACTTCCCCATCTGCATTAAAATATACAGTACCAAGAAACGGTACCGCATGTAAGTAATAATCCAAGTAGTCTATAAAATAAAAATATATTCAAGCAATAACAATATGCATGCACATAATGATAGATGCATGAGATCCAAAAATCATCATTTTCCAAAAATAAGTAATTTTTCACGTACATCAAAATCTCATTTAGTCCAAAAATCCAATCCATTAAAACATCTGCAATTTTTCTAGAAAATGACCCATCATCCATTTTACCTTATGTACCATGATCTCTCTTAGGGGTTATCTACACATTTTGGCTCCGTTCGCCACATTATAGGTAACGACCATGCGTGTGACTTCGTAACTAGAGATGCCTAGTTTTGTGTTCAGCGCATTCGTAGCCAAGCATCCTCTAGCCTCCGCCAGCAAAGCATAGAGTTGGTTCGAGTGTGTTATCATCTCGTCTGATCCTGTTGTCTTCTAGCGACAACTTAAGAGATGTCACTCAGTATATTCTGCTTCCAAGTGACCAAAAAAATTCCATCGAGATAATGCCCCATCTCGGCTTGGGGTCATGATACACAAACACCCAAAATCCATTTAACACATGAAAATTCAGTTTTCATTTCCAACACATGAACATGCATGCAATATGCGAAAACCCAATTTTTATTTTACAAACATGAACATGCGTGTACCATGCAATACATACGACAAGACATAAAAATATCCAACAAATCCTAGCATTAACCAATCACACAAATAACTCTGTTCTTCATTCCAACTGACCACCGACTCCTCAAACTCAGTCCGGCACAATTAATTAATATCACATAATATTTGTTAATGCAAAAATATATTTAAATCTTAAAAGTTATTTAGAAAATACTTACAATGCTTAAAAATTAATTTTTGGAGGATCATAAAGGTGCTAGAAGTGATGGCACAACCATGCAACAATGCAAAAAGAACAAGGGCCGTGTGTCTCAAAAACTCAACTTTTGAACGAGAATCAATGAAAACTTGGGATGGCTAGGGAAGGATTTAGAGGTGTTGGTAAAGTTAGTAATGATGGTCATTGGCTATGGGTGGCGGTTGGAGGCCAAAAGAAGCAAATTGGAGATGGAGTTCAAGGGACTTCAATGGTGGCAGATCGGGGCTGAGGAATGGTGGTTTAGGTAACTGGGAGGTCAGTGGTGAAGTGGTGAAGAGGTGGTGGCCCAAGGTGGCACGATGGCGGTGCTGGAGCACAAAAGCCGTGCAGCTTGGGGGGTTTCATGGGAGCAAACGGCTAGAAGTTAAGGTCTGGGCTTGGTGGAGGATAATGGCCGCAGAAGGGGAAGTTATGGTGGTGGAGTGGTGGCGTTGGGCTGTGCCACAGCAACACATGGAGGAGTAGGAGAGAAACCCATAGTTTCGGGCTCGGCTACCACGGAAGGGGAGGGGCTGCGAGGTTGGGGTCAGCGTAGGGGAGGTCACTGGCGTGAGTTGCGCTGGTGGGTGGCGTCGATCTAGCTGGGTCATGGCAGCGCTGTGGCTGAAGTGGATCGGGTAGGGGGAGGGGGAGCCCGTCAGGTGCAGGGGAGGGAAAAGGAAGAGGGAAAAAGAAATAGGGGTAAAAAAGAAAAAGAGAAGAAAAATTAAAAAGAAAAAGGAAGGGAAAAAGTTGAGATCCAGTCTTTCAACTTGGGTCTCGAAACTGATCCAACGAATAGGATTCAAAACCATAAATTAAAATACAGTAACTAAATAAAATAAAATAAAATAATAAATCTAACAATAAAGTAATTTAAATTAAAGAGTAATTTAAATAATAAACTGTAATTAGTATTAGGAAAGCAAATTAAAATAAATTTCACAATTTAAAAAAATCATAAAATAATATCACGAAAATCATGGTTAATTTAAAATAAGAGAACCACTAATTATAATAATTTAAATAATCATTCAATGAAAATACACGTAAATACGAGCTATTACATAGGCTTTCCATGAAACCCAAGCTAGGTACCCCTCTACCGAAATGTTGGTTTTTGCACTGGTTGTTGCTACTAGAAGCTAAGGCCATACTTCCAAGCCCGCCCAATGAAAGTGCTCAATGACCTTCCCCTTAAAAAGGTCTTACAAAAGCAGGTCTATGTAGATTGTTCGTTTTGCTAGGCTGGCAGGGATGTAGGGGTGCACATAGTGACTGAATAGGGAGAGGAGCACAATTATGTAGTCAAGCTCGCCTTCAAGGCAACCAACAATGAGGCCGAGTATGAGGCACTTCTGGTTGGGATTTCAATTGCCTAGTTACTGGGAGCTAATGAAGTAGAAGTAAGGGCTGACTCCCAAGTTGTCGTTAGTCAGGTGCTGGGATAGTTAACCATGAGGGGAGAAAGGCTGAAGAAGTATCTCCAACTTATTTGCGAAGAGCGAGATCCCTTTCGCTATTTCCACATCAAGCAAGTCTCGAGAGGAGAGAACTAGAAGGTAGACTGGTTGGTAAAGGCCGCCTTAGGATAGAAATAGCTTTCCCTCCAGGAAAGCACTATGATCAGAACGGTCGACACCCTGTTCGTTGGAGCGGAGGTGTCCGTCATCACCCTAGCATCCCCTAGTGGGCTGTGGATATTAGGGAGTTCCTATAGAAGGGCAAACTACCAAGAGACTCGGAAGAAGCGCGCAAGGTCAAGAATAGGGTGGCTCGATTCACCTTGCTGGAAGGGGGTCTATACAAAAAGGGTTTCTCTGAACCACTCCTCAAGTACCTCTCATACAACGAAGAGCAATACGTGCTTATGGAGATCCACGAGAGAATCTGTAGGAGCCACTGAAAGGAAAGGCGCTTGCCGCTCGAGTAACTTGAGCTCGATACTATTGACCCATTCCCTTAGAAGTGCAGAGGAATTTGCAAAGAAGTGCCCAAAGTTTCAAAAGCAAGGGTTGGTGCTACGCTACCCACCAGAAGAGCTAACTTTGATCACCTACCCATGGCCTTTCACTTAGTGGGGGCTGGATTTGATCGGCCCGTTACCGGTGGCTAGAGGAGGGGCAAAATTCGTAGTCATGGCAGTCGACTACTTCACAAAATGGGTTGGAGCATAGGCCCTTGTGAGCATTACTGACAGACCCATCACTAAGTTCTTGTGGAAGTCGATAGTCTTCCGGTTTGGTATACCCCAAAGCTTCACATTAGACAATAGAAAGTAGTTTGACTTCTCACATTACTAGGAATGGTGTGCGGAGCTCGAGATCAAGGTGAAGTACTCATCGCCAGGACACCTGTAAGCCAACGGCCAGGCCGAGGCAACCAATAAAACCGTCCTATCCAAACTTAAGAAAAAGCTCAAAACTCATAAATAAGGATGGGCCGAAGAACTCTTGGGCATATTATAGGCATATTGAACGACTGTTAGGACCCCCACCGGGGGTACACCCTTCACCCTCACGTATGGGATTGAAGCAATGATTCTAGTAGAGGTGAGAATGCCCACATTTCGGATCCAACACTTCAACCTGGACACTAACAACGAGAGGCTAGCAAAGGGCCTGGATCTTCTAGAGGAAAGAAGGGAATAGGCACCGATACGGATGGAAAACAGAAGTGGAGGGTGAAACAGTACTTCAACAAATGGGTTGGGCCACATTCTTTCAGAATAGGTGACTTGGTCCTGAAGCAGACTGGGGTAACTACCCAAGAGGAAGGGAAACTCAGGCCACTGTGGGAAGGCTCGTATGTAGTAACCACAAGCAATTGACCAGAGTCCTATAGCCTAAAAGATAGCTAGGGGCACGAGCTTCCACACCATGGAACGTCGAGCTCCTGAAGAAATCCTTTGCATAGAAATGGGGAGCATCGCTTATGAATGAGAACTCGTGTAATTGTAAACTTGTCCGATGAATTACAATGCATGGACATTTGCCTTGAAAATCTTTGTTGTCAAAATTGAAAACCAACAAAGTCAAGTCCTTCGACTCTTCATAGAGTCAAGGTTGGGCCCCAGCTCCCGAACCCTAGTCAAAGCCTCGCGACCAAGAAAATTCCAATCCCTAGACTCGCCTCGGGTTAAGGTAAAGTCCCTAGACTTGCTGACCACCCACTTAACAAATCCAAGTCCCTAAACTCACCGCAGGGTCAAGGTTGGGCCACGACCCAAAGCTCTCGAGCCCTATCAAAGCCTCTTAACCAAGACAATTCCAACCCATAGACTCGCCATGGGGTAAGGCTAAGTCCCTAGACTCATTGATCCCCTGCTCAATAAAGCCAAGTTTCTAGACTCGCCTTGTGGTCAAGGTTAGGTCAATACTCCCGAGCCATTGTCAAAGCCTCAAGACAAAGACAATCTGAGTCCCTAGACTCGTGGTAGGTTAAGGCCAAGTCCCTAGACTTGCCGACCATCCACTCACAAAACCAAATCCCTAGACTCGCCACGGGGTCAAGGCTGGGCCATAGCTCCTGAGCCCTTATTAAACCCTCTTGACCAAGAAAATTCGAGTCCTTAGAGTCGCGGCAATTAAGGCCAAGTCTCTAGACTCACCAACCACCCATTGAACAAAGTCGAATCCCTAGACTTAACGTGGGGTCAAGGCCAGGCCACAACTCTTGAGCCCTTGTCAAGTCCTCATGATGAAGACAATCCAAGTCCCTAGACTTGTAGTGGATTAAGGCCAAGTCCCTAAAGTAGTTGACCACCCGCTCAATAAAACCAAGTCCCTAGACTCATTAGTAAGGCCAAAGTTGGGACCATAGCTCCTGAGCCCTTGTCTAAGCCTTACAACCATGACAATTCGAGTCTCTAGACTTGCTGTTAGGGGTTTCAAATCGTATTAACCGGTCATATTCGTATTGTGTCAAAGCATGTATATTATACTATATAGCTCAATCCTAACTCGATCAAAATCTCAAATCCTGTCAACCCGTTTTGACCCATTAGTAAAATTACGAAATAGGTTAACATGACACAATACGAACCGTTTCAAACTGTTTATATAAATTGGTTGAATATGCCCGAAATTAACCAGTTTGACCTGATTAAATTTAGCATAATTTTATATAAATTTTAAAATCACAATATTTATAACAATTATAGAATTAACTACAAGTCTAAAATTATAATTCAAACAATAAAATATCGAAATTGAAATTCTGAAAATTTTACTTTTAAGTTTAAGGGTATAATTGTAATTTTAACTTTCTTAACGTGTCATAACGGGTTGATCCGTTATCAACCTGTTAAGCAATCTTGTCTTAACAGGTTAACCCGTTTTTACCCAAATCCATTAAAACTAAACCCTAATCTGCTATTATCGTGTCGTGTTCGTGTTGGGTTAACGGGTCGTGTAACATATTGTCACCCCTACTTGCTACGGGTTAAGGCCAAACCCTAGACTTTCTGACCACCCGCTCAATAAAGCTAAGTTCCTAGACCCATCGGGGGGTCAAGGCTGGGCCACAGCTCCAGAGCCCTTGTCAAACCCTAGCGACCAAGACAATCTACCCTAGAGTTGTGACAGGTTAAGGCCAAGTCTCTTGACTCGCTGACCACCCGCTCAACAAAGCTGAGTCCTTAGACTCGCCGCATGGTGAAGGCTAGGCAACAGCTCCGGAGCCTTTGTCAAAGCCTCGTGGCCAAGACAATCCGAGTCCCTAGAATTGTGGTGGGTTAAAGACAAGTCCTTAGACTAGCCGACCACCCACTCAACAAAGCTGAGTCCCTAAACTCATCGTGGGTTCAAGGCCGGGCCACAGCTCCAGAGCTATTATCAAAGCCTTGCAACCAAGACCATTCGAGTCCCTAGACTCGCCGCAAGTTAAGACAAAGTCTTTAAACTTGCTGGACATCCACTCAACAAAGTCGAGTCACTAGACTCACTATGGGTTCAAGATCGAGCCATTGTCAAAGCCTCATGACCAAGACAATCCGAATCCCAAGACTCGTCGAGGGTTAAGGCCAAGTCCCTAGATTGACCATCCGTTCAACAAAGTCAAGTTTCTAAACTCACCACGAGGTCAAAGTCGGGTCATAGCTTTCGAGCCCTTGTCAAACCCTCGCGACCGAGGTACTGACCCAAAGCCAAGCAAAATAGAAAGAGAAGAGAGAAGGAAGAACAAAGCATGCAATAGATGAGACACAAGCAGTCGGAAGAAAAAAACCTTCATATATATATATATAAATATACACAATGTGCAATTTTACAAGCATACAAACAAAGAAAATCTTTACAAGAATTGCTACATACACAAAAGCAAAGACAATTTTTACAATAAAGGGCTCGAGCACATGCAACCCCAATCAGTTGGGAGGAGGAGGAGCACTTGGAGGAAATGGGGGATATCCCAGCCTCCCAAAGTTCTTGACATAGGCAAACGCTTGGGGGTTCAATGGAAGGGAGCTCAAGCTCATAGTGTTTAGCTTAGACCCCAGGTTCTCCAGCAGGTGCTTGTGTAGCCATTCAAGACCTGCCTGATCGCCGTATAACTAAGACGCTTCTCGAATGGCTCAGGTGTTCTCAATTTTGGATCCAATCTCTGTGAAGTACTAAGCGATTTCTCCCAATAGGCATTCGTGCTTGAGATCTCAATGTCCTGAGCTATGATATCATTATTCCTCTCCCCCACCTCTCTTAAGGGCATCAATTCAGTTGCCAAGCAACTGAGGCCCACTTATGTCAAAGCTCCTAAAACTCATTCTATGTTGACTCTAACTTTGCCTCCCTTGTGACCAGAGTCCTTGTGGCCTCGGTACGGGCTTCCTGAAGGCATTTGCCCTTGGACACCGATAGGCTAAGGCTCTTCTCAACCTCGAGCAGCAACCGCTTCAATGCCTTCTTTTTCTTCTTACGCGTCAAGGTGACCACCTCCAGAAGCTGGTTGTGCTTTGTCTTTAACCTCCTCAATCAGCTTGTTATGCCCATAGGAAAGGGCTTCGATCTGTCGAGCTGCCTGGTAAAGATTTTTAGTGACCAAAGCGGGCGAGCGTCCCAAGCTCTAGGTTAACCTCCTCTAGCTCCCCTTGTTTCTCACCAATCATCCCCACTAGCTGTTCCATTGCCTGCAGGGTAAAGAAAAATAAGAGGCAAAGAGAAAGGGGACTTAACAAACAAACAAAGTGCAAGAGAACATACCTAGGCAAAGAAGGGTCGCAGCCTCCAAGTTGCCAGTTTGGTGGCTTTGAGAGAGGAGCCCAACTTGTCCTGGCACCAACAGAGGTGGAAGGACTGATGGTCCCCAATTGCCACTAGGTGTTCGACACCTTTGCTTTGATTTCCCTCTTCTCGGGAACCCACCCCTCTTGCTTAAGAGACCCCTACCGGTCGAACCAGGACTGCCCATCGAACGAGCTTGTTGGGATGACCCCTCCTGGGAGGCAAAGTAGTAGCTCACCTCGGAGTCCCAAGCCAAGTGGGGGGCAGATGACATGGCAAATTCATCATCATCACTTAGCTCCACAATAGAGTGGGAGCTCTGGGGACTTTTCCCTCGACTAGCAACTTTCTACTTGGCAAAAGAGGAATGGGGAGGAACAGTCCCAATGCTGGGGGATGCGGTTCTAGCATCTTCTTCTTAACCCTCAACCTAGGTATCAAATAGGGGAGCCTCGAGGAAAGCCCTCTGCTCTTCTTCTTGACCCCCCGACATTGGTATCGGTTGAGGGAGAACTGGGGGAGGCCTCTTTCTCTTCTTCTTGGCTCCCAACCTTGGAAATGGTCGGGGAAGGATCAAGAGAGACTTCCTTCTCTTCTTCATGATGCCCAGCCTTGGAAGCAGTCTGTGAAGCCTCAAAGATGGCCTTCTCCGTAAGAGTGTCTTCGAAAGACACAAACGCCTCCACCATACTGGCATGTGAGGGGTGGGATGGGTGAAGAAGATGAAGAAAGCAGCCTGGAGTTCATCAGCGTTGTCTTCCTCCATGAGTATGAACCGCAAGTCGACGAACGGGGCCACTGAAGAAGAGCAAGACCTGGTAGTGGAGCATGACCCGTTCAGGAAATATGTGCTTCCCTAAGTAAAAGGGACCGGTATCTTCGAGCGCATGAACTCCTGGCACCTTTGTCCTTGAACTCCCTGGTCTTGGGACACCCCAGCATGGCTCCCAAACTCCTTGGCCTGGCCCCGAGAAGAAGGACCACTACCTTCAAACTTGCTCAGTGGAATGCTTCCTCTACTACTGGAACCCTCAGCTTTGCCACCAGAAGACCCCCAGGGTGGATCATGACGTACCTTCAGCCATTTCCCATTATTGTCAGAGGAGCCAAAGGCGTGTTTTTTACCACAGGGCAACGGGATCTCACCCAAGAAGTCTCAGCTGATCACATATGAGCAGTCGAGCATACAGAAAGCTCCAAAGTTGACATTGGAGAGGGCCATGTCGGTCTGCAATTTGGCCTTATGGGCCTTTTCCCATTCTATCATTGTATCTAGCCTAGCCTTCACCTTCCAGTTGAACCTGATGTATAGGCTCTGGGAAGAAATGAGAAACACCCAGATTGCTTAGACAGGATACTCCTGGCGGACTTCATCTTCCACGGGATACTCCTACCTCGAGCCCGATGTGAAGAAGAACTTTTGGGACCATTCCTTGATGGTTGAGTGACGTTGCTCGAGAGTGGCAATCTTTCGATGGGGAAAGCGTGCCTAGGAACTGCATATACTCTTGGGCTGGCAATTGACCAGGTACACTGACAGGAATTCTCGAGCAGTCAGTTCAAGGTACTCCTCTGATGAAGAACTTAGCACCATCTTGAAGATGACGTAGTTGGACACTAGGAGTTGCCAAGTGTTAGGGTGAAGATGTGTAGGGGCCAGCCCCAAAAATTTTAGGGCCTCTTGAATGGGAGGCACATGCAAGAATGTTGTACCTAGACTGGAAAACCCAAAGATCTGCAATAGTGACTATGGAGTCCCAAACCTTCATTGTGAAGTATGGGGGCAAGGGTTTAGAGGAATCCTTTGAGGCCATGAATGTGTCTGGAAGTGATAGGATGAAGATAACGGGGGCAGTTGGGGAAGCCAAGAGGAAGACGGCAACAAAGAAGGTTTTGGGAAGTAGAGGAAAAAGCAAGGAGGAATCACAAAACTCAAGAAAAACTCAAGAAAGGGAGAGGACTGCACAACGGTGAGAGAGAACTTGAGAAGAAAGGAGGAAGCACAAGCAAGGCAGAGGCTTGAAGACTGAAGCACATAGAGAAAGGGGCAAGAATGGAGGAAAATGGAGAGGTGGAGGCCTTATATAGCCAAGGGAAGCTGGAGAGCACACAGGAAATGAAGCAATGTTGACAACAATGACACCAACAAGCGGCTCGCATATCCCAACCCCTCGTGATCCCACATGAGCAGAAGCCATCGCATCAGGCGAGTGGGAAGCACGAACCAATCTGCTTCCCGGGACGTGAGAGGCTGCACCCCACCCATCCAATCAACCATCGTTACTCATTTTGAAGACTGGTCCAACATACCAGAGCTCAAAATATTTGGTCTTAAAAACATTAAAGATAGAAGATGAAGAGGTAAGTTGATTTTTTCTTCTTATTTGGTATGAAAGGAATTAAAATTGAATGATTTGATTAGTGAATGATCTACTAAATTAATCAGATTTTATATATTTATATTTGTGGATTTGCAACTTGTACCTTCCATAAGCCACGAGTAGTCCAAGCCAATGCCAGACTGAACGTACGAATTAGCATCATTCGAATTGATATATATATATATATATATATATATATATATACACACACGTCTCCTCCTTAAATTGCATAAAAATATGTAAAATACGTAAATAAATACACTTAGTGATGTGTGTATAAAGTGGGTGTGATAGTTAGTTGGATTGGTGGATATATGTATTTGCTTCCATACCTATATATGTTATTATTGCTCTATCTATCTATTTATCTATATATTCGATAAATGCATGTGAGGAATAATTTTATTATTTCTTAAAAAAAAATCCAATTTCTATTGAAGAATTCATGTTGTCCTGAATTGGTTTGTAAGATATTTTTTTTTTCCTGAAAGATTAATTAAGTAATTTATAGTTATACATGACTTAGATTAATAAGTAATTAATCCAATCTGAATTTGAAAGCTTCTAGTAACAACTCCAATTCGGTGCATGCACGACTTAGGTTGATCCCTTACAAGTTATATGTTCCTTTCTTAGATTTCAAATACTCCTATATATCTCTTTAATTTGGGTTAAGCCATCATGTAAACATTAATACAAGCGGACGTTGATGTCTATATATACATATATATATATATATATATATATATATATTGGTGACTAGGGCGGGATATAAACAATATTATTAAGTAAAATTCGGCATAATTTGTTATTCTCTGATTGAACTTTGAGTAACAAGATGAATTTAGTGAATTAGGACTTTTATTACTCAATTGAAATGTCTGATGTGAGATTCAATTTTAAAAAGATATAAATTTTTATGTACAATGGCCAATTTACTTGAAATGGTCTATTCCTTTTTTTCTTTTTCTTTTTTAATTTTCTGGCATTTTCTATGTAAATTAAAAGAAAATAGATTACAATTTTAAACTTCTAACTTGAGGAGCACGTGGAAGGCATGGTCCAACCCGCAGTTGGAAACAAAGGAAGGCTTTGGGTAGACCCCAACCGCCGAGAACTGAAGAGGCTCTAGAAGTTTAGGGGTTCATCCCCGAAACGTTAATAAGCCATGGGGTACTTGTTCATGAGGGATAGGTTGAGGCCCATAAAATTCCCACCATATTTATATGGTAAGAATTTGTGGGATATTATGAGGGGGGCCCTTCCAGGAAAGAGCCCAGGCCCGACAGAATCAGGCCGCAGGACACCAGAAGGGCCTGGGCTCATTAGGTAGGAATTGAATCACGCCAGGGGCTCGAAATAGAAAGCCCAAGCAATGAGCCCATGATGCACTTGCCCCTCTAGAAAAAACCTGAGCACTGGGCCTGGCTTGGGTGAAGAGCTCACTATAGGCAAAGATCACTTGGGATCTAAGTGGCAAACCGATCTTTGTGGGAAAGTACAAGACAGACACCAACCTCGGGGCTTAGGCGGCTAGGCATGTCTAGTAATGGGTGCACCTGGCCAGAGGCATACTGTATTAAATGGGATATGAAGGAGGGTATGCCATCTCTAGGGACTACGTCGCGTGTTAGGGAGCCTATGCATGCAATGACATGCTGCCTAAGGCGACATATGATGACACGACCTCAACCTGACACATTGCCTTGACAAGGGTGCTGGTGGCAGATTTGACCCAAGTACAACTTGACACCCCCACAATCTCCCTCAGTAAGCTGAGCCTAAGCTAGGTATAAATACACCAGTCCCATCCACAGGGTAGGCTCTGAACTTTCTTCTTCTTCTTGACTCTCTTTATTTTCTCTTCATCTCCTATAGAAACTCTATCTGACTTGGCATTGGAGGGAGTGTGGACTACACCGGAACCCATTCTTCTTCTTTGTTGCAGGCTTTGAAATTGAGGCATTGTGGAACTACTCGAGCGGTAAAACACGGCACTAACAACAATATTAGCAGTGATAGCATGAATCAAGCAACAGACATGAAGTACCTCAAGCCAACACCTCAGTCATGGTCGACAATCAAGCACCAAAAATAAAGCATCCTATGCTCCTGTGAAATGATTTTGCTTACAAAGCACTAGTTGATATGTCTACTGCATTTATTGTAGCTATTTACTATAGTAACTTTACACTCTATAAATCTAAGCTTCTAAATGTGTAATAATGTGAACATATAGAAAAATACAAAATTCTTATACCTTTTCAGGCAGTATAGATCAGTGTTGACAAGATTTGTGAGAGGTCAATGTAATAGAACCCACATTTTGGGACAAAAGATTTCAACTCAAACAATATTTTGTGATAAAATTTGTTTGATCTATTTGAAGACAGTTCGAATGGATAAAAGATTTTCAGACAAAGTTATTTCATCCCTAAATCCCATGTAAATGTCTGAGGTCGCATTCGAATGTACAAACAGGTT